>NC_056750.1:133967359-134112359 GCF_019279795.1 Protopterus annectens
ACAGTAAGCTGTCTGTAGGCTGCCACAATATGCCACATAACAGAAGTATGCAGGTCACTCCAAAGCAAGTAGAAATATGATGCAGTCATAGTCCATGCTGGTGTGAATGACCTGAGATGTACCTCCCTAGACTACATGAAAAGAGACATAGATGAGCTCTCTGATTATGTGGTCCAGGCCGGTATGACACTCACCGTTTGCAGCATCCTACCCTTACCAAGAATAATGCCACAGTACAAACACAGAATGATCAGTCATAGCAAGTGGTACACTTACTGGTGTCATTCCAAAGGGATCCAATGTCTGTCTGCTTGGGATGTCATGCTTGACTAGCCACACAGCTGTTCTTGGGATGGCTTGCACCTGTTACCCCTGGGCGTCTGGATATTGGATAAGGCCTTTGCCACCTCCATAGAGCCTTTTGTAGGCAAGGCTGAAAAGACTGACCCACCACCCTAGAAAACATAAGTGGAAAGAAACGTAAGGGTAATGCTGACCAATGCCAGATGTGTAAACCCCAATATGCATGCTCCCAAGGCCATCCCCAGTATGGAGAACATCGATGTCTGTGCAGTGACAGAAACCTGCTTCAAGCCTCCTGACAGCACACCAGCACTACCAGGTTATACCACATATCATGTGTCATGGCCCCAAAACCTGGAACAAAACATAAAAGGAGGGTGAGTATCCATATTCAGCACAGACACCCATACGTCCAGGTAACTGACAATGCACAAGGCATTGGAGTCCACCCATGTGCAACTAACTGTAGGCAAGACTGCTGTACAGTCTGTAGCATGCTACAGACCACACTCTCACACACAGGAACCCCACCCAGCCGTCCTGAAGATACTGGACAGTATGAATGTCCCACCAAATACCAAACAAGGTACCACAAATTACCACATAGGTGGTAAACCATTATGTATGGAAGGAGTAACCAGGGACCTAGGGACACAAGTGGACAGTAACCTGTTATGTGACACCCACATTGCCAATGTGGCTAGGAAGACTGTCTACATTTGACACCGTATCAGGAAAGGATTCACATCTACGTCAACAGAGGTCATTGTGCCCCTATACTGTTCTCTTATCACACCCATAATCTAGTACAATGCCTCATATGGGATGTACCTTACCTGACAACTGCAGCAGTTAGAAAGACCTCAAAGGTACCTCACCAAGAGGATAAAGGTTCTCAAATATATGTCATATGCTGCCTGGCTGTAGACACCCCAGCTGAATGCAGTCACATACTGCCTACACAGAGGCATTGCATGCCTGTTGTAGAAGGCCATGCCCAACACAGGAGTAATGGACATGCTCCACCCCAGAAAACTCAAAGCCATCGGAGCTGTGAGAGTGAGAGATGTCAACCTCAACAAATAATGAAATAGGATGTGCTGGTGGGACAGATACATAATCCAGAGGCTCCCCACACCCTGGACCAGAATCCCACTCCATGTTAGGCAGAGCCCCTCACTGACACTATTCAAAAGGAATCTTGCCAAGTGGATGGATGATTGTAGAGTTACACTGGGGGTCTTCACTGTGTCATGTCCAGACAGAGGCACAGCAAAGCAAATCATAAATGGCCATCATATTCACATAGCAAGGTGGCAAAGCCACACACACTCTGGCTAGGCTAACAAATGCCCTAGGGTGGATAGCCTAGTATGAACCTATGAACCTATGAAGATACAAATTGTACAGGACACTAAGGATAATCCCAAGGCTTTCACAACTGATGGTAGGAACCGTGTTGGGAATTCACAGATATGCTCTGAATCACACAAATATCACAAACACACACACATATTGCCAACATACATCCTGACAGGTGCAGTGCAACCCCGAATGCAGAATATCTATCCCAGCAGACTGCTGGCCCCCTGACATTGCAGATGCTGAGGTAACAGCCAGCATCTACAAAGCAAAACACACAGCAGCAATGGTATGAGATCTTGTCCTGGGCTTAGTGCAACATGGACTCCAAGATGAATGGAATGCCAAATCACACTACTGCTCAATGTCAGCCTGACCACAGAATATGTACCCAAAGAGCAGTGTACAACAACAGTGGTCCTTCTCAACAAAGGTGTTGCCTGAATGGATACTGAAAACTACTACCCCAGAATCCTGAGAAGCTCGGTCTGCACAGCTATGGAAAGGATCAGCATGTACCACAGACATAAAGATATTGGGGACCTACTGACACCGGACCCTACCCAGTGTGGCTTTCTTAAGTGCAGATCCTGCCCCTAAACATGTTTGACTCAATTGAAACAGTCATTAAGGTCATTGACGAGGGCAATGTGGTCCACACAGCGTAGCTGGACCTTGCAAAGGCTTCTATTCAATACCCTACGTGTTCATTATAGATAAGCTCACCTGCTTAAATATAAACCCCTATGTCAGTAGAGGGGTTGCAAACCAGACCAAGAACAGAACAGACATGGTCAGACATGCTGCAGCCATGTCAGACTACAAACCAGATATAACTGGCATCCCACAAGGCTTGGTCCTGGGATCTCCCTCGTCTGGTATATATGTCCCATAGGTACAGGCAAACATGGAAGGACTGTGTCCGAACATGTTTGCAGAGGACTACAAACTGCTCACCACATATGATCCACCAGCTGACACAAGCATCCCACAAAAGGGCCACATAGAAACAGACAACTGGTGCCATAGCCATGTCAGCAAGCTAATTGCAGAAAAGTGTATAGTCAACCCCGTGGATATACAGTAAGTGCCCACCAATTACCACATAGGTGTTAACCCATTATGTAGTTAACATGTAATGAGAGACCTGGGGACACAAGGTGATAGATATCCTGCATTGGACAAACATGTGCTGTAGTGTTTACAGAAACATACCATATATCCACCTAATCATGAAGGTTGTCAGATCTAGATAAGGGGAGGTCATTGTGGCTCTGCAGTCATCCTTCATCAGCGGTACAATTGACTACAATAGCCCCTGTGGGATGTACCTCAGTGGACACCTCCATCAACCGTAAAGTCCCCAACAGTACCTCACCAGGAGTATCAAAGAGCTTGCACAGATGCCATGTGTTGCCTGTGTTGCTGGTATCAATAAACATGCTGCACCTTGTACAATCTGAATGGCAGTGAGCTATGCACATGAGAGACCTGAACCCCAGCACTGACTTACATAGGACAAGCTGTACTGCATGATCCATAACACAGAAGCCACCCCCACCCATGAGTGAACTCCTAGTACAGGCTACCCATAGAGTCACTTATCAATCTTCCTCAATAGGAATCTTGATGAGTGGATGGGAGATGGTAGCTTTATCCTGGGTATCACTGTCATGTCACAGGTAGACAGAGGCACAGTATACTAACCATGACATATGTCATGGCAAACTCCACTTACAATGTGTGTTGAAGGACAAACACACTCTCCAACTAGCATTAGACATGGACTAGGGCACATCGCTAGTGTTTGCAAATGTACACCTATGTTGTGGAATACACTACCAATGTTGGACAAGCCTGGTTTAAGTAGTTCATATCTGAACAGAATGCAACATGGTCAGATGTACACAACTGGCCCCTAACCAGGCTGTTGTGCTCACTATCGAAATGTAAAGCAGTGAGAGCACTAAAGCCCAGGATACTGTCCACCACAGTCAAAGTACTACCAGTACATTATACAGTACTACAGTGTTAGGTCAGTGTGAAAGGATGTTGACAACTGTATGCAAAGTATCCCATGCAAACACTGCAGGCACAGTATAATCCTGTTGTGTTCACACACAAAGCAGTTGTACAGTAACTACACAACATGACACACAACACACAACCATAAACGGGTGATATTTGTTGAAGTTCACTCTCATCCACAAATGTGGTGGGCTGCAGAGTCCAACATATGGAATGCTCACACTGGGCATGCTCACACACTTTGATAAATGAGACATATGTCAGACAACATGCCATGGGAAGGCTGAACTGGGCATGCTCACACACTTAGGCCAAATCTCAGTTTAGCAGTTGGACACACATATCTGGTATTTTTACGTGTTATTCCAGGAACCAACCACATTACAGCAGTCTGCCCAGTGCACACAGTTAAATGACTACAGAGACATACGTGATATAGTGGATCTCTCCCATATGCAAACATCTTCCACAGATGCACAATTTGTTCATACAAACAGGGAATGCTATGGCAATAAAGATGTGCAAACAGTCTATCAGCAACAAATAATGTGCATTTGACAATTAAACATATGGGTGTAGAGGTCAACACTAGGCTGTTTGCCCTAGGGAATGACAGCTTAGCCAGAGTGTGCTTGGTGTCTGCCTCCCCACAGGATGCACATTCCCCTTTCTAAACACCGATGATGTCAGCACCCTATAAGTACAGCAGGAGAAAAGAAACTTCCCAGTAATGCGAATAGCGTGCTCTGCTAATGCATCTGTCACAAGTGTCGTAACATAGTTAGGTAGGGGTTTGAATCCTGCAAATGCTCAGTGTGTGTATGTGTGGGGGTTGGTCTGTGTGTAAGTCTGTGGAAGCGAAATGTCCCTTTTGGCAACTGGGAAAACACACTACAGGATGCACATTCCCCTTTCTAAACACCGATGATGTCAGCACTCTATAAGTACAGCAGGAGAAGAGAAACCTCCCAGTAATGCGAGTAGTGTGCTCTGATAATGCGTCCATCTCAAGTGTCATAACATAGTTAGGTAGGGGTTTGAATCCTGCAAGTGTGTGTGAGTCAAATTTCCCTTTTGGCAACTAGGAGAACAGACTACAGGATGCACATTTCCCTTTCTAAACACTGGTGATGTCAGCACCCTATAAGTACAGCAAGAGAAAAAAAACCTCCCAGTAATGCGAATAGCACACTCTGCTAATGTGTCTGTCTCAAGTGTCATAACATTATCAAATTGGGGTTGGAATCCTGCAATTAACAAGTGTGTCATTTTGGCTGAGGGGGGTTAGTGTGTGTGAGGACAATGTCCCTTTTGGCAACTAGGAGAACAGACTACAGGATGCACATTTCCCTTTCTAAACACTGATGATGTCAGCACTCTATAAGTATAGCAGGAGAAGGAAAACTTCCTAGTAATGTGAATAGCGCGGTCTGCAAATGTGTCTGTCTCAAGTGTCATAACCTAGTTTGGTAGTGGTTTGAAACCTGCAAATGGCACGTGTGTGTGTTTGTCTGAGGGGGGTCAGTGTGTGTGAGGGAAATGTCCCTTTTGGCAACTAGGAGAACAGACTACAGGATGCACATTCCCCTTTCTAAACACTGATGATGTCAGCACTCTATAAGTATAGCAGGAGAAAGGAAACCTCCCAGTAATGCAAATAGCGCGCTCTGCTAATGTGTCCGTCTCAAGTGTCATAACATAGTTAAGTAGGGGTTTGAATCCTGCAAGTGTGTGTGTTTGTTTAAGTGGGGTTAGTGTGTGTGAGGGAAATGTCCCTTTTGGCAACTAGGAGAACAGACTACAGGATGCACATTTCCCTTTCTAAACACTGATGATGTCAGCACCCTATAAGTACAGCAAGAGAAAAGAAACCTCCCAGTAATGCGAATAGCGTGCTCTGCTAATGTGTCTGTCTCGAGTATCATAACATAGTCAGTTAGGTGTTGAAATCCTGCAAATGGCAAGTGTGCGTTTTTGGCTGAGGGGGGGTTAGTGTGTGCGAGGACAATGTCCCTTTTGGCAACTAGGTGAACAGACTACAGGATGCACATTTCCCTTTCTAAACACTGATGATGTCAGCACCCTATAAGTACAGCAAGAGAAGGGAAACCTCCCAGTAATGCGAATAGCACACTCTGCTAATGTGTCCGTCTCGCGTGTCATAACATAGTCAGATAAGAGCTGGAATCCTGCAAATGGCAAGTGTGTGTTTTTGGCTGAGGGGGGTTAGTGTGTGTGAGGACAATGTCCCTTTTGGCAACTAGGTGAACAGACTACAGGATGCACATTCCCCTTTCTAAACACTGTTCAGCTGAAGGCCATGGATCTGGCACAAGTTGTCTGTTTCTATGATGCCCCTTTGGAAGATGCTTGTGTCGGCTGGAGAGTGGATTATGGTGGCCAGTTCGCAGTCATCTGCATATCTGGTCAGCCACAGTCCGTCCATGTTGGCCTGTACCTCCAATAAATATATACCAAACAAGAGAGGTCCCAGGACTGAGCCTTGTGGGACACAACTCGTAACTGGTTTGGAGTCTGGCATGGCTCCAGCAATTCTAACCATGTGGGTTCTGTCCTTGAGCCACTGTGCAATCCATCTAGTGACATAGGGGCTTATATTTAAGCTGGTGAGCTTCTCTAGAATGCCCAAGTGGGGTATTGTTGTGAAGGCTTTTGCAAGGTCCAGGTAGGCTGTGTGAACCACCTTCCCCTCGTCAATGGCCTTGGTGACTGTTTCAAAGAAATCAACCAGGTTAAACCTGGTAGTGCTGGTGTGCTCTCAGTAGCCCTGAACCAGGCAACTGTTACTGCACAGATATCGATGTTCTCCATGCCAAGGAGTGTTTTGGGTGCATGCATCTGGAGGTTTAGACTTCTGGCGTTGGGTAGCATTACTCTTAGTTTCTTATCCCTTGTGATACCTATGAAGGTGGGTTTGTCATTTGAGCCTTGCCTAACATAGGCACTATGGGGGTAGCAAGAGCCTTCGCCAATATCTGAAAGCCCAGGGGTGACAGGTGCAGGCTGTCCCTAGCGAAGCAGGTAGTTCAACAGAAGATGAATATGTGAAGGTGTAGTGCCTGTGATTAGTTAGCAGTAGCATGTATGACTGCTCACGTGGACACATGCCAGGTAAGTCATATGCACTGTGTCACAGGCAATATACATGTGAACAGGACAAACAGTGACATCCTGTCAAGTGGGACATGGACATACATATACTAAGCTATGCAGATGGCACTAGGAGTCCACAGAAGTCCTATAACCATGCAGTGCAGGTGTGATCAGTATTCCAGGGTAATTGCAAGCAAACATGCATGCAAACAAAGCTACAGTAAACAGGGCTGCATGTAGTCCATTGTACAACAAACAAGCTGTACCAGTTCCAGTAGGTAACACTGCAAATATGCAGGCACTATGCACATGTACATGGAAATACATGGGTCAGATGGCTAGGGTCCAGTCTCAGTGCACACAAGTGTACAGACCATGTACTGTCAGGATGTACAATAACTGGATGGAAACCCATGTGCTCATACCTGCAGTAATACACATGTCAAATAACAGACAGTGAGCCTTCACTCAGTGGTTCCATACTTAGTAGGATGTATGCTACCTGGCCTGCCACCACAGTATCCCTGACATATATGGGGACTCTCCCTCCTGTGACAGTTAGTTTTGTGTGTTGGGGCTGTCTAGCATGGTATGAGATGTGAGCATGCAGTGCTAGGGTGCTCCTGTGTGTCCTGTACCAGTCATGTAGTACTGCACACATATCAACATCCTCAAACATCTGCATTGCAGAGTCCAGTGTGGGCAACATACCACTTGCAATTTTCATGTCCATTATTGCGTATTACTGCATTCATTACCTTATCCCCTGTGCTACCTATGTATGTAGCCTTCTGTTGACATCATTACCACCAGTATGCCAACATGTGCAGATGATACACTATGGTACTTACCATGGGTGTAGACAACAGGACATGACAATCACACACTTACTGCATCAGGCATGCTGTGATATACCCACAATTAATTCAGCACACAGTACTGTTAACAACATGATACTATTCTACACATCTATGTGGTCATCCTGTGCATCAGCAACATGTTAACCTGTACCTTCACAGTTGTTACAGATTGCAGGAGGTGGCACAGTTTCATCATATGCACAGAGTGTGAACTTGGTATGCCTGAGTCAGCCACTGATACCACCAATTGACATGTATGTGTATGTGTGTTGGTGAGGGACAGCAGTAGAAGGTGGGGCAATGTTGATGCAGTGTGTGCGTGTATGCGGTAGCCCTAGGTGTTGTCAATTTGCATGTGTGTATGGATGCACACAGTTCCACCTCATGGTTGCCATATACTGGTGTTTGTGGACAGCCACAGACTGTACCTGCCAGGTCATACAGATCAGTGTCTCTGGCCATGGACACGGTACCTGTGCCTTGCAGGGGTGCTACGGACCATATCCAGTACCAACCCAGACTGGGTACTGTCATCAGAAGCAGGTGTTCGTTGACTGGACACAGATCCCTGTCGGGCCCAGCCAGAGCCACGTGCACGTGGTCTCCTGGGGCGATCTGATGACAGCACAGACACAGCATTGCTGGGGCTGCTGCTGGCACTACGGGGGCGGCCGTGGCCCTGTTGTCGTCCGCGACGACTGCCAGCTGCTGCTGTTGCTGGCATACGGCCATGTCGATGCCTCAACCACCCACCATCGCCCTGGCTCATGGACATGTAATTGTGGAACCGGTCTAATATGTCCCCACAACGTCTGTCTATGACATCGGTGAAATCACGGATGGCAGCCACAATGTCACGCATACTGTCAGTCATGGCTGTGCGACATGCTGTCAACTCCCACAGACCCTGTCTGGTGTACCGTTCCATACGTGACTGTGCCTGCATGACAGCCCGAAACATAGCTGAGGTTGTAAGACCTCTGTGGGCACGTCTGACAGGGGCAGTATGCCCACGGATGCTCCCATGAGAACCCATGGACATCTGTCTGTGTGGTACCATCTCTGGGCCATGCCCATGGCTGCTGTGTGGGGAGGCATGTGCCACAGATACCACATTACCCTGGTCAATTCCCACTGTATGCTGTCCATCACCTAGGGACACTGGTGACAAAGGGTGTATTGGCAGGATAACTGTGCGCATTGATGGGGTCGACAGCTGTGTACTGTCAATCGGCTGACCAATGGTGGACCCTGGCATACTTTCCTGTGCCATTACACAGATGTCATCATTATCAGTACCCATGGCACCTGATTCAGGTTCTCTGCTACATGACACCAGAGCAGCAACAGAACCTGTGGGAGGGAAACAGGACACACAGTTTACAATGTCTACACATTACCAGTGATGCACACATGCACACATGCACAGATGCACACATGCACACATGCACACAGGCACACATGCACAGGTGCACACATGCACACATGCACAGGTGCACACATGCACACATGCACACATGCACATATGCACAGATGCACACATGCACAGGTGCACACATGCACACATGCACACATGCACAGGTGCACACATGCACCCATGCACACATGCACACATGCACACATGCACAGGTGCACAGGTGCACAGGTGCACACATGCGCACATGCACACATGCACACATGCACACATGCACAGGTGCACACATGCACACATGCACAGGTGCACACATGCACACATGCACACATGCACAGGTGCACACATGCACACATGCACACATGCACAGGTGCACACATGCACACATGCACATATGCACACAGTTTCACACAATTGTACAGTACTCAGTATGTGATATCAACACACAGACACAGACACACCTACATGCATACAAAGAGCACTACTAAGTGAGCCAAATAGTACTATTACTATCAACACTATTACAGGAATTGTTAATACACACTCACCAGCATGGATAGGCTGCATTGCTGTTATACCAGAGGGTCCTGCAGACGTGAAGAAACTAATGTCAGTGGGCACAACTGTGCCATTGTTACTGAGTATGATACAGGTCAGTAGTACAACAGTCGCCTTTCACAGGTCAGCTGCTAAAATTGAGGATATCACACTTGCACATTAAATACTATGGTGACAGCTACAAACCAAGGACACACCTCACACATGCATTAACTACGAGTGTACACAACAGTCAACTATACATATGGCATATTACCTGCACGTTCACTGTCTTGCTGCTGCGTGGCTCCAGCCTCCATCATAATGCATGTCTGCTGCTGTTGTTGTTGCTGGTGGACTGGAGCCACTACACTCATGAGTAGTCCCTCCAGTCTGGTGAGTGGGGGATGTGTAGCCACCCCACCACCTGTGGCGACCTGTTGCCTGTGGATATCTGACGCACACTGACGGACATGTCTGATTAAATCACTGCAGTGATGTTGTACCTACTCATATGTCCGATTATGCGTGCCTAGGTCATTTACCCAACAGACAAGGTCTTGCCACAGTGCAGCCCTCTCCTGCTGATTCTGGCTGGTGCAAGAAAAGAGTATTGCATAATCCCGCACCAGGCTCTGGTGTATCTCCTCATCCTCAGCTGTGGAGTAGGTGGGATTCCGCGGGTGGGCCATGTACCTGAGGAAGAAAATAACCTGATATCAGCAATATATGTCAGCAGAGTTTGGCACACATACTACACATGCTACTCAACTGTTATGATACAACATATCTCACATATATAGCATCTGTCTGTCTATTGGTGGATACACATGTAAATGGCCAGGTATCAGTGCTCAGCCAGCAACTGTGCAACAGTACCTGGCACACTCCATACGACATACTACCAAACCCCAGCAGTCAGAACACTGATTCAGGTCAAGAGCACCTCCTCACTCTGGGGGTTTGTAGCTAGGTATTGTATGGCCTACATCATCAGCTACTGTGAGCTGACCACACACTGATTGCCCTGGATATACATATCCCACCTCCACCACCAGCACAAACGACTATAGTGCATAACATTACAAATGCAAACTTTACACATTGTAACAGTGACATGGTATCCTTTCAGCCCACTGGGCCAGTGGCAGATACAACCCACAATGCTGACCCCTACACAATTGCTTTCTACAGACATCTCCGAGAATGCATGGATCATGCAATCCCATATATGACCAAGACACTCTCCACAAAGGGACAGCATCCTGTCTGGTGGACCCCAGCCATAGACAGCTTGTATTACAGAAGATGGAAGCTACTGCAAGACAGAGCATAATTCCATAAAGGGAGGGCATGTCTGAGCAGCACTAGTAAGGATCTATTTTCCATCATACAAACATCCATGGGCAACTTTGAGAGGGAAATCAAGAGGGACACTACAGATAACCAGAAGGACTTCTTCAGTTATGTTAGCAACCTGGTCAGGATCCATCCTCTATGCCCATAGTTAGTACACAACAACACATATTTCACTGACACCACAGATATTGACAACATTGTGGCAGACAGGTTCAGTGCAGGTGTCACCCCGCCCTCTCCCCAAAATAAGACATAGTTATCCCAGCTGACTGTAACCTCCCTGTCATCACAGATGTCCAGGTGAGAGCCACCCTCAGGACAGCAGAATACACAACATGAATGGGACCTGATGGTATCCCCAGTTGCATGCTACATAAACTCTGACAGGAGCTAAACACACACATATAGAAGTGCTATGTAACACTAGCCTGACTACAGGATATGTACCTGTACACTGGCGCACAGCAGTGGTTCCACTCCACGAAGGAGGCACCTCAACATACCAATACAATACAACACAATACATTACATTACAATACAATACTATACAATATGCTATTGCCCCTGGGACTACAGCAGCATACTGCTCTGCTACCCTGACCATTGTGACACATGTGGTGTGATGGTACCTGCTGCTGTCACACAGTTACACAGGGTGACTCATATGGCATATTACCTATCTGACTAACATTCAGCAGGGGTATGTGTGACATGTACTCATGGGGAGTCTTGCTTCTTAACATTGTGTGGTTCATTGCAGGGTATGTCTTATCTGTGGGTAGGAACTTTTACCTCCACATGTGCACTCTATTGCAGTGGCACGGACGACACACAGCAGACATTTAGGTTGTGGATGGTGTGAGGTGTTACTATGGTTGTTGGACATCTGTCATGGGTGTGACTTACATATGTAAATCCGGGAGTGGTAACCTCTATGTGGGTAGTATATGTGTACACTGTGGTGTTGTCAGTCACTGTGCATTGGTAATGTGTTTGAGTGCATTGTCACAGTGTTGTACATGTCACTGTGTCCTTCTCCATATCTGTAGCTGTCATGTGAGGTCCATACCATGGCATCCATTATGTGGTGTGGAGGGGTACACTGACCTACATGTCCATAGCTGACACACCATGTCCGCTGACACATACCATGTGCAGGTATTCCAGGGATAGTGTGCCACTGTGAATATCATTGGGGCCACTATTGTACACATTTATGACCCTGTTCACCCCTGACACATGCAGTGGTGGGCAGCCAATCACATATCTGGTGGTTACTGGTGTAGGTGATTTGGAATGTGGTATGGTACTACGGTTTTGACACTGGTGTTCACTCCATGCCTTTGTCACCAGGCACCTGTTGCAATACATCTGTACACATGTGCCTCACTCAGAATTTATATACATCTCTCTCTCTCTCTCTCTCTATATATATATATATATATATATATGTATATAGATATATCTATATGTATATATATATATATATATATATATATATATATATATATATATATATATATATACATATATCTGTCTCCTTCTAATGACCGATTCGCCGACAGGGAAATCACCGACAGCAAACGACCGACCACGCAGTTGACCGACACGCTCGAATCGCGACAGACGGAACACCGCCAAGGGGAATGTGTAAGCGACCTGGTAAGTATGCGATAGTGAGGGATTTAGGAGTAGGGAGCGGACAGGTAAGTGTGCAATACTCAGGGATGTAGGGTTAGGGTGTGTGATAGGTGAGTGTGCGGTAGTGTCGGAGCTTGGGGTTCGGGGTGTGTAAGTGAGTTAGGGTTAGGGTGCAGGTAGGGAGAGTGTGCGGTAGTGTCGGAGCTTGGGGTTCGGGTGTGTAAGTGAGTTAGGGTTAGGTGCAGGTAGGGAGGTGTGCGGTAGTGTCGGACCTTAGGGTTAGGGTTTGGGTTAGGGCTAGTGGATATGTGTTGTAGTGTACTGTGTTGTTTACGTGTAGTGTGTCGGTGTTATGGTGTTCGGTGTTTCGCGTTGTCGGGTTTGTGTGTTGTCGGTTTTCTGGCGTCGGTGATTTCACTGTCGGCGAATCGGCGTTTCGGTCATTAGAAGTAGACCCATATATCTATATATATATTTATATATATATATATATATATGTCTGTATACATATACATATATATATATATATATATATATTGATGTACATATATTTCTATAAATGTGGAGGGGGGGACACAGAAGGGGTGTGAGTGACAGAGGGGGTGGGACAGGCTGTGTTGAAGGTCGTCATATACAGTCATACCTGTAGATAGTCAGATCAGTCTGTCTATGTATATGTATCTACATATATCTATATCTGTATGTGTGCATTACATAGATATGTTTGTACAATATTCTATCTACATCTGTCTATGTATTCCTACATCTCTCTCTCTATGTATGTATACATATATGCATATCATATATATATATATATATATATATATATATATATATATATATATATATATATATACATATACACATACATATGTTGACATACATACGTATCCATATGTTAGACAGGTATATCAAAATGTTTGTCTACCATACTGTATACACACACTAACATACTGCTAAACATACATAACTGTGAAATCTACTTTGTACATGGCACTACAACCTACAATCAACCAACACTGATATGTGCACATAGATGCTCTCACATACAAATGTATGTACAGCCTTCACTGATAGTTGCTGTATGTCCCCTGCCCTTTACACATCTTCATATACATATGGATACAGACCAATGACACATATGGAGGGTTCACAGTATGTAGACCTTTATAGAATTACTTTACATTACCTGTGTTTGTAACAGCTGCTTGTGTTGCCATCTGGTTCTCTGTCCTGCTGCTCCACTTCCCAGTTGTCAGCTTTCAGGTGGCTGTTGCTGAACAATTTGTTTGTGTCTGCTTAATTGCAATTTTCTCTGTCTCTGTCTCTCTCTCTCTCTCTCTCTCTCTCTGTCTGTCTCTCACGTCCTTCTCAGGGTGCAATGAAAGTATTGCATGTGTGGACTGGGAGTACAGCATACTTTGTAGGTATCTGCATATGCCCATGTGATGGCCTCTGCACCAATTGTTAGCCAGCATTTGCTAATTGCATGCAGCCAGTTGTGTACTGATTGCAGTTCTCACTGTGATTTCAGAACAGCGCTATAAAAAGGTATGTGAGATAGGCGTAGCCCTTTCAGATTTTAAGGGCAGGGACCATGCTGTTATGCTGTGGACAATGCTCTGTGAGTGTAAAGGTTGGTATCTCTCTCATATTTCCAGGTGTGTTGTAGATTAACATTCCTCCATTCATTTCTCCAGTTTCCTGTACTAACTGTGTATGTACAATGACACCTACAACTACTACTACTGTTAATGTGTGTGTGTGTGCTTTCCTTTCACTTTTGCTTGCACTTTGTTGCTAAGGCTTCAATAGTTGCCCTTTACAGTCACTACTTGTATGCCTGCTAGGTGTCCTGACTGTAGTGTGCTGCTGTAGCTTTCCTATTTTCCATGTACATTCACACCTTGGAATGCTTGCTATATCTGCTAGGGTGTTACATCATGCAGTGTGGTCTGGCCATGGTGTGGGCCTTGACATCTATTAGGGTATTTGAGTATGCTGCTGAGCAGGCCCCAGAGACTTTCAGGTTCATCTGTTATGTGCCTCATGGAATGGTGCATATAAGTGGGGTACACCCATTAAAATGTCTGGTATGCTGCAGTTGTGACTGTGGGTTAGCATGAGCATATGTATTACTACACTTTTTCTGCCATGCAAGTGATGAATACTTTCAGGACTCCATAGTTACCATTGCATGTGTTACACCTTTCTGCCTACTGTTTGTACATTTCACATGGGGTCTGTGGGGCATCCCTGTAAGTCATTCACTGTTGCTATGTCTAGGCTCTTAACTATTCAAATATGGTGGTGTCAGACCCGTCATGTGTACAGATATTTGCAGGTTGTCCACATTTCTGCCTCATATTTTGGTCAATATCTCATGCACACCTTTTCCTGGCAAATCACTCTGGGCTCAAGTCAGAATATGGTGACAAACATTCAAGTTTCAGACTGCATAACCTTCCAAACATCCCACAAAGTGCAGACCCTGTTACTCTCTGAACTGTCTGCGTTTGTTGTAACATTATTTGTAATGTGTCCCTGGTTTGGGCCTTTGCTCCACATATTTTATTACTTGGTCCAGATGTGTTCCTGTAAGAGGTTGTGGGGTATGGGCAGTGCTTATCCTGCTGTGAGTATGTGTGTGGCTTGCAAGGTGCTATAGTGACATTACTACCTACTAGTTTCCAACTAGCATGGCTGTTTCTGTTCACGCACTACTATTATGGAAATCCACTAGTTTTGATAGTAATTCTAAATGGCATGCTTTGTGTACTACACATCTATATTCCCTTTACATTCATTCCTACTATTACATGATATATTTATTTTAGCACAATGTTCTTGTATAAGAGTCATGGCTTAGTGGTAAGTCATGCAGACTACTGTTTCCTGGGTTTGGGACTCACAGTGGGATTTTATTTTGCTTTTGAACTGAGTACAGGACCTGTCAATCAAAGTGACTAAAGCACTTTTAAGCAGTTGTAACCGGGTTAGCGCTGGTTTGCGTGGAGCTTACGCATGCACACTGGCGGTTAGCTCCGCGCACACCCACTTACAACCGCTTAAACGTGCTTACTCATGCGCACACCTGCGCTATTTTCTTTGAAAGAAAAGAAAATGGGGAGACAGGAAAGTGGTGAAAAAGGGGTCACAAAGAGAGTAAGACTGTAGGGAAACAAGCTTGGGATGTGCAGGAGGGATGTAGGTAAGGCCCATAGCTGCCCTTTCTTCATCAGCAACAGCTGTGCATATGTATGTAATTTGGTGTGACATTTGAAACCTTCCACCCCTGAAAGAGGTGTCAGGACAACAATAATACTTGTTGTACAGCCAATTGTAATTGATAGGTTCCATGTCCAGCAGACATGTGTGCGGAATGGGCAGCTACGTATGGGGCGTAATTATTTTGTGGGTACAGAGTGCCCTTTTTTTTTTTTCAGGTGAGAGTGGTATGTCAGGTGAAGGAAGTCGGTACAGCTGGGGAGGTAGGTTGGGTAGGTAAACAGACAAGACAAACAAGACGCATACAGGGGCGGTGTATGACATGTGTGGGGGGTTATGCAATTGACGGGGATGGAGGTTTGGATATCCAGAGCCCATGAGCCCACAGATGGCAACAGTGGAACTGATATCCCCACCCATAGGCAGTTGCCACTGTTCCTTCACTGCCCAGGACGGGGCTGTGCTGGGGGCTGTGTAGGCGGGGCAACAGGCATGCCCATTAGTTGCACCACCCGTGCCTCGAGCTGGCATAGGGGCTCTAGAACAAAGTCCCGAATCTCCCTACGCACCACAGTCCGGATGCTACGGAGGGTGAGTGGTGGTTCTCCTCTGGCCACACTTGCAGAGGGGGGGTGAGCCCCATCCCCTGCAGCGCTTCCACCCGCAGGTGGAACAGGGCCACTGAAGGAGGGTCCGGACTCGGCACTAGTGCCAGGTGCACTCACCAGCTGAGGTGGGAGAGGTGGGTCAGCTGGAACCCGCCTTTCCTGTCGTTCTATGTTTTGCATTATGTCATGACAGTTTGGGTTAGTGACATATAATACCATTCACAATTAGTTGTAACAGCATGCATTAGTATTCCCATTAACCAAACACCCAGATATTCACACCATTGAACAGCGTGCATAACACATGCATAATTTGAACAGAAATACACAGTCCAACAACATGCAGGGTTAATTGATGGCAACAGGCCATCAGGTGTGGATGTATGAACAGGGCAGATGCATCAACGGACATGCAAATATATATGACCCAACAGGACAAACGTCCAGGGGTGTTAATTGTGATTGCACATACCATTTTCACGTGGAATGGGTTATATGTGGTTATAGGGTGGGGTAAAGAAAGTAATATTAACACCTTGAATAACAATACATATGCTGTACATTTCTAATAGCTACAGTTATATACACACTACTGTTCTAACTACAGTTTCCTATATGATAACTATTTCAACTTGGTGATAGGACTGTTACTGCAACATCAATATACATTTTATGGTTCTTCATGCACATTCATATCTAGCTTTGTTCAGCTACATCATCCTGCTACATTTGCTTTATATAGCTGTAGACAAGTGTGGATGTTTGGTATATCAGACAATCATCCTATCTGCATATTGCCGACTGAGAGCAACATATCCAGATTTTGGGATACACATTCCAGATGCAGCAACACTTTGAACAGATTTTGCTGTTTGGTTTTGAATCTCACATGCATTTCATTCTGTCTTGACTGCAGTATACTTTATTCAGGGGTTATTACTACTCTATTGCTGGATTCATGACACTTTCTCACACTCTCTCACTTGCTTTCATTTTACTATTCAGGATGGTACTTCTAGGCTTTATTGACATGTTTTACCAGTAGTTATTACAATCCTTTCTAGCAGTCTCACTTCTGTCATGTTTCAGTATTTCCACAGGGATATATTTCACACATGTGATTTCATCATCTTCTGCAGCTATACTTTTCAGCCTGCTGCAGGTTGTGTAGTATTTTCTTACAGGTAGGGCATTTTTATTTCAGAATATTTGTCAGACAGTTTCATTTTTTTGGCTAAACTTACAGGCTGAAAACACTTTTGTAATCAAGCAATACTTGCATACACTTTCACACTGTTACTTGCAGATTTTATTCCTTACTGACTACACTGCACTCTTTTGCTGACTGTCATACTTTTACATTTCTTTACAGTTACTGGTAGTGGATTACTGACCTGCCTGGTGGCGCAACCGCACCAGCCTATCGCCATAGGCT
This sequence comes from Protopterus annectens, assembly GCF_019279795.1. Lineage (NCBI taxonomy): Eukaryota > Metazoa > Chordata > Ceratodontiformes > Protopteridae > Protopterus > Protopterus annectens. Next base: position 133,985,246 of record NC_056750.1, read on the forward strand.
CTGCGGTTCGCAGAACGGACACCTGCAGCTGTAATATAAATGAAGTAATATTGGAATACACATCTCCATAATATCAGCTAGTTTAATTTCTTACATACATAATTAAATGTTACTTACTCAGTAGTGGGGTGTTGGGTGTTTGCCAGGCCTCCTAGATCCAAAGGTTCAGTTGGTCCTGCTTGCGTCTCTTCAGGTCCGCATGGTGGTGACGGACCTGCTCACCAGTCCTTGGAATCCCTGTGGCACTGGTGAGATCATGAGCCAACTGGCCCCACGCCTCGGCCCTGTATGCCCCCAGAGGACCTGGCCCTGCATGAGTTGGGCCTCATGATTATGGACTAGGAGCCAGACCATGTACCTGGACTCCTCAACACCCCACCTCTGTGCTCGAAAGCGACTACCCTCTCCTACTCCTGTCATTCTGCCTGCAGGTCAGTTCTACAATTGTTTATGCTGTGTATTCCCGCCTATGGGGCTTATATAGTCTGTTTTTCCTGCACATATCTGTGATTGGCCATTTTGGAATTGTATCAACTTCAGTAAACCTGCATTGTCATGCTCCAGTTTGTATTCATTCCTATATATTAGCTATTATTGCATTTCTAAGTACTGCTGTCATGGCTTAGTGGTTTGGTACCTTGACTATGGTGTATAGTATCCTGGGTTTGAACCTGGCCACTGCTTTTTATTTTTCATGACTGTCTAGACATGCTGAGGGGTGTATCTGTGTAAAGGCAGTTTTGATACAGCTTGCTCAACTTTGCCCGTCGGTTAGCTCGTTTGCATGGTGCACAGCTCCGCGCAAACGGGGTACACTGCTTTAAGCCTCATTTGGCTATCGGCACGTATATTATGCTCAGCTCAGTTAGGGGCACATAGATTTAGCATGTTAGACCACTGCTCAGCTACGGGCACTCATTTTCCGCCAGTTAAACCACTGTTCATCTACGGGCACATGCACTCACTCTGTTAAACTGTAGCTCAGCTATGAGCACATCTGGCATTTTTTCTTCTTTTGTTACCTCACATGTCTTCAATATAAATGGGCTATTTCATTACATTTTACATAAATTGTGGTTTTATGTGTACATATTTGTCAGGGACTTGTTTCCTGCTTATTTTGAAAAAAAAAAAAAATTGGTGTTGTGGGGTTCGAACCATGAATGCCTGCTCTTCAGCCAACATCTCAACCGCTACGCTATTGCTTACTGGCTTATTTTGCATATTTAGTTCTTATATGCTTTCCCACTGACTGCTAACTGTAGCTGCGCTACGGGCACACCCACGCAAATGAGCGCACTCACGGTTAAACATCTTTACAATTTTAAAAAAATATATAACATGTTCATTTATATATATTTTATGTTCATAGTCTGTGGGGGCATGTGTTGTGTTGTGTTTATTCACATTTCCGTGGACTCTGTTGTGGGTGTTTACTTTGGGCACTTTTACACTTCTGGGGGCGTGTCCGCTTGCAGGGCTCAGCCTACGGACACGCCCCCTACTGTCTTACACGGACCGTGTTAGACTTAGGTGTGATTCAGCATGCTCTCATGAATATGCAAAGCATGCTGACATCACTCCGTTTAACTGCAGCCTCCGTGTAAGAGTTATAACTCTTACACGGAGGCTTCGTGAATCCTGTCTTATGTATGAAAGTATGAAATTAAAGATGGGTAAAGTGCAGTGCAAAACAGAAATATTTAAGGAATAACCGATGATGTGGTGTGGTATATTGAAGATTTGCTCACAGTTGGTGTGGTTTAATCACGAGGGCGAAACCTGAGTGATTAAATAAAGCCAACTGTAGGTAAATTTCAATATACCACAACCACGGTGTCTGTTATTGCTATTATCCAATGGCATTCTTTAAAAAAAATACTTACTTTTCTTAAATAATGTCTTTGTATAATGCCTCCATGCTGCCCTTCTGCATTTTTGTGGTATCCTGGGGCTTTTTCTGATGTACTGCGCATGCGTATGGGACTTATGTTCCCACGCTTATTCAGTACATCAGTATCGTGCAAAGGAAGCAATGGAGAAAGGAAGGTCTCTGTTGCTTTTTTTTATTTATTGAAAACAAAACAAAAAAAAGAAACTGGGAGACTTTTAATTAATGAAGGAGAGCTGGGACAGACAAAAATAAAAGGATAATCAAGTAAGTTTCTATAGTTTTGCAAAGCGTACCTGATTATCCTTTTATTTTTGTCTGCGCCATCTCCCTCATCCGTTAAAAGTCTCCCAGTTTCTTTTTTTTGTTTTCAATAAATAAAAGAAAGGCAAGAAAAGTAAAACACCTACGAGATATACTAATGGAAAAAACTCCAAGTGACCGGACCTTTTTCCATTGGTATATTCTCGGATTTACAATGGGCACGCTGGTTGGGCTGACAATCAGCATGCTCATTTCTGAATATTAATGGCCAGTCATTGTATAATTAGCAATAACCCATGCCTAGGTGTGGGCATCACAGGATTAACTCACAGCTGACGTGGTTTTATCATAAAGACAAAGCCTGAGTGATGAAAGGAAGCCAATAGTGTATCAGCCCTACGATATCCACCCAGTCATGGGTTATTGTTATTATACAATATTATTTAAGGAAGAAACTGCTTACCTTTCTTAAATACTATCTTTGTATAATGGTGTTGTAATTTACTTCCACATTCTTTCTTTCTTGTTTACTGATGTACTGCACATGTCCATGGAACTTACATTCCCACATTTGCACAGTACATGAGTTTAGTGCAACAGAAGCAATAGAAAAAAGGTGATCTCCATTGCTGTTTTTTTTTTTTTTTTTTTTTGCCTGTCTTTATAACCTCTTCCTGCAATAAACCTGGACAAAGAACAACATAATGGGGGGACAAAGATCCAAAAATAGGGAAAGCTTTTAAATACTGCTCCTATAAACTTAGAAAATTGCTGTAATAATAATAAGACATTTTGGGTTAGTTTGCATTTTCTGAAGGATATGAAGACTGAACCTGAAATATCTATCATTATTTAATGACTTCAATGCCAGTGGCATGCCAGAAAAAAATACAATTTTTATGATGAACATGGCAAAACTAGGAGGCAAAAATCTGTACATTTTGCAAAATCTGGACAGTTGACAGGTATGCCAGTCTGCTGAGATTTTAGGAGGGACAGCGCAGAAATACAAAAAAATATCAGGTACATTTCTATTTCTTTAGTTTTGCAGAATGTACCTGATTTCTCTTGTATTTTGCTCTGTCCTCTAAGCATATGACAATAGAAAATGACCAAAACCACAAAATATACACTCAACCCAGAAAAATAACAAATCACAGCCTACAGATCCAAATAAAACTTTAATTTTCTCTAGTGCTTCGGTCAAAAACCTTCAAGGAGTAACATACCATATTCCAGGAAAAAACTTTATATACAAATTCAATACACAATTATTCCATTATACAATTAGATAAAATACTTCCAATTAACTTTGCAATTCAAGCCTATAGGTGATAAAGTGTTGTATTTCAAAATAAAAACAGACTCTTTACAAAGAAGACATTCTTTAATTAGATACCCATCATCTGTTTAAAATTCACTTGTTCCAAAATGCTACTCTGTAATAATGAAGCATCACTATTGTGTTTTTCTTTAAAATGTACAGCCACCATTTCATCTTCTTTTTGATTTTTAAAGTCCCTAATATGCTCTAATAATCACTTTGAATGTTCCTTTTATTTCACCAAAATAAGACAAATTACATAGACATTTTAAAACATATATAATCCCAGTACTATTACAAGGAAAAATTCCCTTAGGCACAAATCTGGCATTATTAATAAACTTAAAAAGCACACCAAATAGTGGCATACAATACAATTATTACAAGGAAGTTCCAGAAATAGCTGGTTGTCGAATTAAAGTAGAGTTAGGTAAAACAAAATTACCTTGAACTAATTAAGATTTTGTCCATGTTTATATGACATACAGAGAGACTTATTTAATATTTTACACATATTTTTATCTTTAAACACAAAATTCCAGTAATACTTCAACAGAGCACTTTTCTTTTACTCATAATAGTATATGTCATGACAAAATACATTTGTTTTTTTCCTACTCAACATACGATTGTCACAAGTTCTGATAGTGCTAGTAACCTTTTCTGATTTTCATGATACTACAGGTTGTAAAACCTTTCAAACAGCTTCATTCAACACCTCTAACCTATATCCTCTCTTCAAGAACATATCTACAGATCTATCCATGCCATTAAAAAAAATCTTTATCTTCACTACAAATTCTAGATAACCGTAGAAATTCCCCATAGGGTAGTGCCAAGAGAAGGTGGGATGGATGACAGCTATTGCCGTATAAATACTGGCTCCCATCCAAGAACTTTCTGTGTACCCCACTATATATTTCACTATTTTCTAAACAGTGTAGAATTAAATCTAGATAACTCACCTTACTACCACATTGAAGTCCATCAAAGGCCAAATTATACATATTAGTCTGTAAATCTGAAACAAACTGTGTAACATCTTGTTGACTACCTTCACATATAAAGATCAAATCATTTATGTATCGAAAGTAACATTTAACATATTTTTTCATAAAGTCATGTCTGTATAAACCCTCCACTTCAAAACGAGCCATAAACAAATTAGTATACATGGAGTCAAAAGGTGCCCCCATTGCTGTGCCCTGCTTCTGTTGATGGATTTTATTATTAAACCTAAAAAAGTTGTTCTGCAAACAAAAATACACTAACTCAATAATAAAATTTGTTAAGGGTTACTCCCCCCAAAAAACAATAAAGACTGTATTCTTTCTTTGTGCCTGATAGTAGTATATAACCTTTTGACATCAAGTGTCATCCAATACATTCTTTTATTCCATTTTAAATGTGAAACTTTACTCAAAAAAACAAAACTGTCCTTAATATATGAAGCAACTTTTAAAACATATGGAAGTAACAATTTATACAATAAAAATCCAATATTATGTAAAAAATACCCACAAGCAGAAATAATTGGATGTCCTGGGGGGGTTATTCATGCTTTTATGTAGCTTAGGTAAACAATAAAAGGTGGCAAGGACACATCCTTTACTGTTAAATTTTCCTTTGACATCCTCCTGTGTTAAATATCCTAACTTTACACCTTTTTATAATAAATCACAAAATTGTATTATAGCATCTTTATATGCCCTAATGTTACTTCTTTCATAAACTTCCTCATCCGCCAAATGTTCCAAACACATTTTAAAATACTGCTGACAATGCATGATAACTATTTTATTTCCTTTGTCCACAGGTTATATGACCAAACCTTTCCTATCCCTCAATTCTTGCAAAGCAGTCCATTTATTCTATTTTAAATTGTAACATATTTATGATTTAGTAGCCAAAAATTCTTTATATAACTCTTCAAATGCAAAATACAATGTATCATACTTTCATTCGTGTAAAGTGGAATAAATCTGCTCTTAGAAGAAACAAAGTGTCAATCAAACAATACGCATTACGATGAGAATAATCTACATTAGTATCCAAATCAGAGCAGCATGAAAAAAAAAGCTTTCATTCATACTCTCCAATTTATTTATTTATTTATTTATGTATTTATTTATTTTATTTTACATTTGTTGACTGGGATAGTCCGACTGGATACATGTCCATTTTCAGCGGAGTCCCGAGGAGAAAAGCTCCAAAGGTAGTTACAAAAGAAAACATACATAGTACAAATTAAGCACAGTTTTCAGACTCCATAGAGACTAGTAAGTTATACAATCTCATAAACATATGAAATAGTTTAAGAAATTACAACAAATAAATTGCAGGTGAAATAGTATTGGTACACAAATATAACTAAAGATTTAGTCAGGCTTAGAGCAGGGACATAACCAATGAGAATTAAAATACTGCTTGAGACTTTTTTTGAATTGAGTTAGAGTTGTCTCTAGAGTAATGTCAGCAGGCAGTGACTTCCAAGTTTTGCCAACAGAGTTGGCAAACAAAGAGTCACCAGCTAAGTTGTTGGATTTGACAGTCTGGACTACCAGTCTATTAGATGAGCGAAGTAGTCTGGGGTTGCAGTAGCGGTAGATAATGTTTTTAAGTGCAGGTGTTTTTTCAGGTTGGTAAAGTACTTTATGGGCCACTATAAGTTGGTTGTACTGAATTAGCCTGGGGAGTTCTAGCCAACCAAGATTATTTAGGTTTGTACAGTGATGTGTTCTGTAAGGCAAACCAGTGGCAAATCTAGCTATGTGATTATAGCAGCTTGATAGTTTGTTAAGATCAGTTTCATTTCATTTCAAAACATTTCTGTTTCATTAACTCCATTTTAACTACAGAACATACTAGATCTTACTTAATTTTCATAAAAAAATCTCAAATGCATTTTTAGACCAAAACAGAAAATGTCCTGTTTCAAAACATACATATGAGGCAAACTGCTGGTATTATATGATAATAAAAAAAAGTCTGGATGGTCAATGGTACTTCAGTGACCAGACATTTTTCTATTGGTATATGCTCAATTTACAAACAGTACTCTGGATGGGCTGTCCAATCAGTGTGCACATTTTTGAATGGCATCTATGTTTAAATTGAGATAAGATGTAATGTAGTGAGAGATTAGACTATCATCACATTTGTAAGTACAAGTGGTATTTAGTAGGTGCATTCTAGATGATAGTTTACTGGATTGTGCATGCAAGTTTCAGAGAGAGAAAGCGTTGAAATGTCATTATATTCTCTAGCACAGTGAAAAGTGAATCATTTTTTCTTGTTCTGGAATTTTCATAACATTATATGCTCTTCTAAATTTAAACCAAAAGAAAGAAATGACACACTGACTGATTTTCATAACTGACTGACCACATGTATACTTTGTCAGATTTAATTTTAACTAGTATTGACCAATCTGTCATGCAAAATTAATGTAATTATGCAAACAGAGACAACAATGAGCCAAATTCCATAAGTTAAATTAATACTGTAGAAATAATATAAACAGTATACAGTGATCCATACGAATAATCCATTGTAGTAGCAGAAGCTACAATCAAAGTCAAAAATTAAAATAGCCTGATGGCATACCAGCACAAAAGCAACCTTTGCAAAGTGACTTGGCCAGGAATAGCATACTAAAGAAGGAGACCGGGGGATTACTACAATAGCTCTGAAGGACAATGAGATATAACTACTTTTATTTCATTTAATAATATGATACTACAAGATGGAATAAAACTTAATTCCATGCCTTCAGTATAAAGGACTTAGGCAACATAATTCATGTTGAGCTAAATCATGCAAACAAAGACCCCCCCCCTAGAATTCAATAAACTCCATGCCACCTTTGCGTGAAGCCTACATGGAGTTTATGTGTTTGCGCAGTGAGCAGCAGCTCTTAATGCATATTCATACCATGCACTGCATTCAAACATAACCAAGCAGGATTTCATGGTTGGCTACAGTGTTGGCAGCCAGGAAACTGTAATGCAACATGGATAGTGAACATGTTTACATTAAATCAAATTGGGTGAGGATTGAGTGGAATGCTATAATGATTATCAGGGTTTATCATATACTAATGTGTATGTTCCAAGTACAGTACAGGACATTGTAGACAGTGCAGAGTATTGTGGAATCCCATTCCAGGCAATGGCATCTAAATATGTTGAAATGTGTCAAGTGACCTATAACTCATGTCCAGTGATTAAGTCTGTACATCAGGGCTGTCTGCTAGGCTCTTTCCTGTCCATTATTTAAGTCACAGACATCACAAATGACATACAAATCCTGTGTCCCAACAGCTGTCTGGAGGACTACAGATTGTGGGCAATCATTCACTCAAACTGTGATATTAGTATAATACAAACAGTATCAACACACACCAAAGATTGCTGCCACAGCCATGACAACACATGAGATGTAGCAGTGGTGCAAGATCTGGGAACACATGTAGATAGCAATCTGAACTTCAATCAATTGTCCACATGATCTTAAACACAACTTTGTCTTCCACTGGCTGAAAGAGACAAGGTGGATGACATCAGAATTAGGAAGACTGGATGACTCAATAACATCATTGGCTGCGAGCCCCCCTAGTGAAGTGGAATCTCGAAAAACAAGCTGCTGAATAATGAAACCACTACTGTTAGAACTGCAAAGTATAGTGAAGCTGCTGGTGATTGAGATAATTTTTCTGTAGATTCTAATCAACTTGAAACTACATCACAGCACAAACTAGTACTGGCATGATTTCTGTCTAACAAACAGTTGGAAACAACAACAAGGAGAAGCCGAACGAAAGCAGGTTTTTAGGAAACAGCCTTATTCAGGTGTAATTACCTATACAGGCATACCTCCCAACCAAACTGAATTATTCACTTTTTACCAAGTTTTGGGGTCCAAATAATGGGGTGCCACGATTCCTGAGTGGCACCCCTTAATTTCCGAATTTTTCCCAGTTTTTATTTAAATTTTTTTTTTGGCTTTTTGAGCTGATATCATCGCCTGTGTGATGACGTCAGCTCCAACCAGCCTGTCGGAATTGAGCTCAAGGGCTCACGTACATGCATTTCTAGCTACCAGCCAAGCGAGAACATCTGGGATGTTATATCAACTATTTGCAAGCAGGAACATAAGGACTGCAGACAGAGGTGAATCGTCTCCTCTGGGATATCTGGTGAATAAATTGTCTCTTCTAAGAGGTAACAAGCAGGAACGTAAGGACCACAGAGAGGTATGCAAGCAGGTATCTGCAAGCCCACAACTGTTGAATTAAACTGCAGAGAGGTATGTGAACAGGTATCTGCAAGTCCATAATTGTTGAATTGAACTGCGGAAGTACGAGGTATTTTGAACTGAGCCCAGGTATCTGCAAGCCCGTAACTGTTGAATTGAACTGCAAAGGTATGAGGTATTTTGAACTGAGCCCAAGCCCAAGCCCATAATTGCAGGGTGTGTGTGTCCCATAATTATTAAACTACAGAGGTTGCAGAGGTACAAGGTCTTGTAATGAATAAACTGCAGAGTGTGTGTCTCCAGTAATTGTTGAATTGAACTGCAGAGATACTTATTGAACTGCAGACGTTGCAGAGGTACAAGGTATTGTATTGAACAAACTGCAGAGTGTGTCCTGTAATTGTTGAATTGAACTGCAGAGATACTAAGAGCCCATAATTGTTGAAGGGTGAGTGCGTGTGTGTCCTGTAATTGTTGAATTGAACTGCAGAGGTACTACAAGCCTGTAAGTGTTAAAGTGTGTGTGTTGAAGAGTGTTGAATTGAACTGCAGAGGTACTGCAAGCCCATAATTGTTGATGTATGTGTCCCATGTCTGATCCGTATATATCCCACAATGTAGCTATTGCACAAATTATAGGGCTCGAAGTACTCTAAAGTTTGCACATTTCTGAAGTTTGGCACACTTGATGACTCAGCTACATCTGCATAGAATGCAAAAGACTATTGGTTTTATTTTATCAGAATTAAAGAAGTCTGTTGAATTGTCCATTTCATATCCAATTTTGGACTGGGAACCACCACGACTAGTAGCAAACCATATCCGAGTGTCTGTACCCTGCCCATCGCACTCTATCAAGTATGAGTGCATGCTGAAACTGCTAATTTAGCTGTGAGTGTGAAGGACTTGTATACCCAATCACAAATGATACTTCTTATTTTGAGCTTAAAAAACATGATCTACATCAAAACAGAGGCATACTCTGTGTATATTTAACCGAATATATTTGTTTTTCTTGGTCATAGAAAACTTTATTTATTGCATTTGTTAACCAGCATTAAGCTTCAAATAATAATATTTCTATTTAATGTAACCTTGACAATTTATTCCTCAAGGGCAAAAGGCACTTTAGTTGTAGATAAAACAATGGAATATTAAGTTGTTTGCTAGCAACAACCTCTTCATTAGTTACATGTCTCTTTAATGTGGAATTATTAAGATGACTTTTACTTCTGCAGAAATTGTGCTTATTTACTGATACTGGTGGATTGTAGAAGTTTAAGTAGACTTTTATGATGGAAATGTTCTGAATTGGGCAGTTTTGTCATTATTGGTTCATGCATTTTGTTTCATTGCTTACTGGAAAATGTTCAAAACATACATTTAAAACGCGTTCTAACAAGCGTGCTGTATTATACAAGGAATATAATTTAATACATTCAGGAAGGTATATCAAAGAACACATGTATGTTTCATGTGGAAGAGGCCTATGATTTGAAAACATCCCAAAGGTAATCTTTATCCGGCGCTGACCAGATGCATTTTCTTTGGATGTGAGTTTCATTGCTGTTTCAAAGGGCAGAGAAGTTAATGCTAAGTATATTTTCATTGTGAGACTGTATTGCTTTATTTAGTAGATACCTATTAGTGTTTGTGCTATAAAATGTAAAAATCCAAATAATCATTGCAGAAGTAAAGCAGTATGCATATTACAGTGTTTATGGTAAGTGGGGTGAACTAGCCAAGTAATGGGACATTGGAATGGCTGCATTCTGGGGGACTCTGGGGCCATATTTTGCTTGTTTGTTCTTCAGTTTGCATTTGAAAGTTGGTATCCCATAATTCCATTGGAGTGGGTGAAGTTGCATAATTATGTATGCAAATCTTATGTTAATCAGTTTACAGATTTGTACCTATTTTTCATTTGCCTTTGTCCAGATTTTGATATTTTTATGTTGAGAGGTATGTATACAGGTGAGACCCCAGTCCAGATGGAGAAGCAAATCCAGGGCACTGATCCAGAGCAACAACAGGGAAGAAATCAGAAGTTCTCCTTCACTACAAAAAAGACAGACTTCGGTGCGCACTGAAGTCTGTCTTTTTTGTAGTGAAGGAGAACTTCTGATTCCTTCCCTGTTGTTGCTCTGGATCTAAGAATACCTCATACGTTTATCCGGGGTCTATATTGAAACTTCGAATGCTGAAAACAGTGAACGATGTTTCATCGACACATTTTCAGTGAAAGCTGAAAAATGTCGACACCACAGAACAGCGATTTCTTTCCTAGGGAAAGAAATCGCTGTTCCAACCAAAAAAAAAACATTAAACACTTCCAAACACATACACACATACCCTAACCCTAATTGTACCCCCCAAAAACAGTAAACAACTGAATACACATATGCACATAACCCAACCATACATCTAACAGAAAAAAAGTAAACATTTTAAAACATATGTACTTACCTTAACCCGCACCCTAATCCTAAGGTCAGTAACTCTTGCACATTTACGTAAACAGTTCCAAACACATACATACTTAACTTAACCCTAATTCTACCCCCCAAAACAAAAGTAAACAGCTGAAAACACATACACACGTAACTCAACCATACATCTAACGCAAAAAAAAACCCAGTAAACACTTTCATACATATGCACTTACCTTAACTGTCACCCTAACCCTAAGGTCAGTAACTGTTGCACATTCAATTCACACTCGGGAGCTATACCGGACAAGGGACCATACTACAGTGCAGAATATGGCAAAGCAACAAAGCAGTCAAGCGACTTCTTTCCCAAGGAAAGAATTCGCTGAACAGCCACTTCGCTGTTTTGCCTGTTTGCTCTTGATGTGTCAATGAAAACACATTCAACAAAATGTGTTTTCATCATTCTAATAGGAACCCATTTATCCCATGAAAGCATTTATTGATATGTATGAGCAAGCTATATATAATTAATTTTTTAACGAAAACAGTAAAACAATGTACTATAATCTTATTCATAATGAAAGGGTTGCATTAAAAAGTCTGTCAGAATCAGCTTATAGTAATAAAACAGGCAGATAAAGGTGAAAAAATAGTCATTATGGATGTGAACTATATAATGACAATGTATGATTTACTTAATGATACACTTACTTTTAGGAAAATAAACATCTCATTAGAAAAGAGTATGATCTTTGAAGTAAAAAGCTTTCTATATGATCTACTCCTGGATGACTGTATAACACCTGAACTTTATAACTATTTATATATGACAGATCCCAAGTTACCCGTTATCTATGGGCTATCTAAACTACATAAAAATAAAGTTAGACCACCTATGAGACTCATTAAGTCTGTCGATAAATGGTTAACCACAGCCCTATCAAAATATTTAGAAAAACATTTGAATCCCTTACTTAAGTTTAGTAAAAGTCTTATTAAAGATACAAATTATTTTTGACAAGTTTGAATGAGTGGTCATTTAATAATAGCTGTACTGAACTAGTTTTGATGACTATAGATATACATTCGCTTTTCACGGAAATACCAAATGAATATGCAGTGCAGTATGTAAGGGAATATCTTTGTTTGCATACAGATTTTGTTGGAACTAAAACTGAGATATGTTCAATGTAGAAAAAATATTACATAACAATGTATTTTTATTTAATGATTAATTATTTCATCAGCAACGTGGGGTAGGTATGGGTACCTCTATGCTAACTTCGTGCTAACTAGATGGGAAGAGGAACATATATTCAATAATAATGGAATGAAAGAATTTAAAGTGAAGGAAGTATTGTACTTTAAAAGATTTGTTGACAACATATTTATGCTTTGGTTAGGCAACTTAGATATTCTTACAAATGTTGTCTCCTATTTACAAAGCACCACTAATTTTCTTCTCTTTGATATGAATTATTTGAAAAAAATAATTTTCTTGACATCTGTGTTATATATATAAAGAAATTAAATTTAAGACTAAAATACATAGAAAGATGTGAAGGCTATACACTACATTCATTCAAAGAGTATGCATCCCCAGCATATATATATATATATATATATATATATATATATATATATATATAAAATTTATTGAAAAGCCAATTCTAGAGGCCACTGTGGTGCAGTGGTTGCAGTGTCACCTCACAGCAAGCAGTTATTTTGTCTAATTCTTGGCTGGAGTGCCTTCTGTGTGGAGTCTGCATGTCCTCCCCGCGGTCAAGTAAGCTTCAAAGAAGTGCAGGCGTTCTGTGAAGGTTGGGTGCTGGACTGACAACTTGACACAGAAAAACTCCACTGCCAATCAACAGTGGACTAGTGATCCACTGTGGCAACCCCTAACCAGGATAAGCAGAAAGACAACAACAACATTGAAAAGCCAATCATAAGAGCTAGCAGACTAAATGCAAAAGGGGAAGATTTTGTGCAAGAGTTAGATAGTATGGTCAATGATTTTTAGAATTAGAGACTATGATAAAAAAACTGATAGAGACTACAAACGAAATGGTGATAAATGAATGTGAAGGTTTAGGAAAACCTTATCTTCATGGTACTGATAGAAGAAGAGAGAATAATGCTCATGCTAATAATATGCATCAGTTGAATCAACAAAGGTATATTACAAAATATAATAGACATGCAAATGTGGTACAATGCATTATCAGGAAAAATTGAACAATATTGCAGTTTAATGTTGGTATTAAGAGTATTGTATGTAAAGCACCTAGGTATACGTATAAGAGAGAAAGAAATTTACTTAAAACAAATCCTGTATCATGTAAAGGTAAAAAGAAAGGTACGATACCCTGTTACAATTGTGTGTTTTGCACATTTATTAATATAGACTCTACTTTTCTGCACCTTATTGCTAAGAATGAATTTGTGTTTAATACTTATGCTACATGTTTTACTGAAAATGTGATATACCTTGTGAATTGTGTAGCTTGTGACCATTTTTATACAGGAAAGACAAACTAGAAATTCAAAGAATGCAGTAGCTCTCACCTTTCAGATATAAGAAGAAGAGTTGAGACTAATGCTTTATTTAAACACATTGCAGTAAAAGGGAACATTTTAAGTTTAGAGTCCTTCAGAAGGTATATCCTCATCCATGAGGGGGTAGCTTAGTTTCAAAGATGGAAATGTTAGAATATAAATGGATCAATTATTTCATAGCAGATGTACTACCAGGTCTAAATCGTCAACATAGTATTAAGCTACTATTAAAAGTTAGGCATGATTGCATATGAGAATAAAACTAGAAATGAAAATATAATTTAGTTTATGTGCATATAAAATGCAAATGTTTGATCCATTAATTATTGGTTTTCTGGTGTGCATTTTTTATTCCTGTATTTTCCTATTTCTGTGTCTCTTTATTGTTTGCACTTATATTTATGCACTCAAACATATGTATATGCATATTTATACAATAAATGCATTTTTATGCTTTTAATGAGGTTAATTATATTGAATTTCCTATAGGCTAGCCAATTAACTTCTTAAACTAGCTGTTAATTGTTTTTTTATATATAAATATGCATGATGCAGCTACTATTGTTGAAGCATTGAAAAAGAGCTTGTCTCAAAAGCTTTCCATTTGATATTACTATTGCTGCTATTTTTGTGTTTTAATAAAGTATTCATTGTGCGAACATTGTGCTCCTGTTTTTTTTTTCTGCCAATTTTACATTTTTACCTTGGAACAATTTGGCTATCTAGAGGTTTATTTTGAATTTTACACATGTGAGGTGCACATTTATTTTACTTTTCCCTGTTTGGGTGAAGTTAAGCAGTGCGCAAATGTGAGGCTCATTGCTGAAATGATGAGATGTATTACTGAGTGTATGGAACACACTTTCTGCTTAGCTGACTCTGTGGCAGGTGTAAATGCACTGATATCTTTCTTTTTGAGCCCAGATGATATAGGGTTCGAATCCAGGTGTATATAATAATTTTGAAATAATAATGATAATGGAATGAAATTATACTTTCAGTGACATTTATCATGTGTTACTGTAGTGCAGCGTGTTTAAGCGGCATTGCACAAAGCTAACTGCACCAAGAAAGTGCTACTTGGCATTAGTGTGTGATGCCAAACTCCATGCAAACATGTCAAGTACCTAGGAAAACCCTATGCTTAGCAGATAAAGATTCAAAATAGGAGAAGAAAGATGAATTATTGATCAGACTAGCATCTAAATAGTTGAGCTGCTGCACTGGGCAAAGGGAAACCCCAATGGTGATTTTACTTTCCATTTCTGTGAAACTTGTGACAGGCATTTGACTGTGGAACTTGTGACAGGCATTTCACTGTTCTAAAAATCATAGTAGTGGACATTTTGACATTTAGAGACAGGCCTAAGAAACTGAAACATGACCAAAAAATCTTGTGGTAGGTTCCAAGTATGGACTTATTGTGAGTAGGTATAGAATCAGAAGATCCTATAACAATACTTTTGACATAGAACAAAGTAGGGACATCAGGAAGGAATAGTACTGAATACATGAATGAAAATGTAGAAAAGCAGAAGACCTAGGACAGAACTTTGAGGAATCCATAGGCTGACGTGTATTGCATGACAGAGAGAGAGACAGAGAGGAGAGGAAGAAAAAAAGTGGAAACTTCCTACTCTAACTTTGAAAGACCATTAAGTAAGACAGCAGTGTATCTAAGTGACACTGGTGAACTGTTTAGCCTCTAAAAGAGCTTAGGGAGTTGCGTTTAATCAGTTGCATTTCTCAGTTCAACAAAAAACTGTTCCAGCGAACTTCTCTGTGTCCATATTATCGAAGATGACTTTTTTAGTACCTATGTTGCTGAGGGCTGTACATGTTAAGGAAGCTGAGCTGAGCTGAGATATCTGATATATAAGTTACAATAACTCCCTTCAAGTAATTCTTAGAGAGGGAAAAGGAAATCAATGACATGGTAAGAAGAGACGGTATATTTGAACGTGTACATTTCGCTATCTTTTTGGTCTTTATTGCGTAACTGATCTGCACTCGATTGAATATTCGGTATAGGAAATCTACCTACATTGAACTGAGCTCTACTTGCTGAATCCATCAAATAGAAAACAAACTTTAAATATATCAACTCCAAGATCACACAACAGTAGGGAAAAAGGCACATTCCATTACCGCATTGTCTGCAATCTCAGGAAAAGTACACACAGTCCCATAATGTAGTAGTGGAAGTGAATGGGATGAGCCAACTCATTTACTTTGCTACAACCGTGTAATTCAGAAAATGAACTTTTAGACTAAGTGCAGCTGAACAAAATGAATTTTACCTGGAAGGCCTTGACCATCTGCCTCCAGACTCAGGGATCTGCTCCACACGTCTGTTAGTTATATGTACTAACTCTATTATTGCAAAACCAATGTCAAGCAAGGAATCACCCCAAATAGCGAATCACGTTTTGTAACAACATAGACGCATCACCTGCAACAATCCTTCACAATGTAGAGTAGAAAATTGTGCTCTGTCTATAAAACCTCTAAACAAAAGTGCACATATGAAAAAAGATTTGCATTTCCTACTTTTCTTAAAACTACAAATATTGCTACTATATGTATGCAATACTACCTCTAGACTTCTGCAAGCACATAAAATATAAAAATCCCTTGATAGCAACGCCTATTTTAAAAGTACTATTTAAACACATTGTTATGGATATTGGCAAGTAACTAGTAAAATCTATCAGCGAGTTTCATATACATACAATGGTCTATGCAACAACATTTCCATATGTAGTGCCATTATGTAAATGCTAAGTCTAGTGCCAAAGTACTGGTACTGTTATTATTCTTTAGAGTGGGTATCCCTAAAGAACTATTTACTGACCAAATAACATGATTTCAAAGGTGCTGCATGAGTTATACCAGGTTGTTGTTGTTGTGTCTTTCAGTTTTTCCTGGTTAGGGGTCGCCACAGCGGAACTCTGGTCCGCTAATGATTGGCAGTAGATTTTTATGTGCCGAGTTGCCGGCCCTGATGCACAACCTTCAATGAAGGTATGCCCATTCATGCATGTCTCCACACAGAAGACGCTCTAGCTGAGAATCGAACAGGACAATGTCTTACTGTGAGGCGACAGCGCTACCGCAGCACTACACCAGGTAGTTAAAGTCAAACATTTGAAGAATTCATTCCAGCATACATAGACTGATGGATAATTAGAGAGGTTCAATAAACCACAGACATCTTGCAAAGGGAAGTTATTGACAAAGAATGTAAGAAATGGAACCATTTATTGCCTTACATACTGTTTGTTATAGCAGAGGTATCACAAGCTCCAAATGGATTTAACCCCTTTGAATTTTTGTACAGCAGGCATCCCAGAGGGCTGTTTAACACTAATACTGAGATATAGGAAGAAGAGAAGACATCATTTAGTAGTCTTATAGAACAGTATGTTAGTTTGCAGGATACACTTAAGTTGGTTATGCCCATAGTAAAACAGTACTGAACAAAATTTAACATAGAGAATTTAAGCAAACAGATCAGGTATTAGTGTAAGTACCCTCCACAAAAAACACATTTTTAGCTAGCAAACAAGTGCCATATGAGGTGATAGAAAGAATGAGTGCTGTGGACTACAAGGTTAGAGAGCCAGGAAGAAGAACAGAACAACTCTAACTCATTAATAAAACTGAAACAATGAAGACAAACCACACTGGCAACTGTAATTATAAATTAGCGCTTTCATTTACTAGCAAATTGTAAACTTCTTCAGATAAAAAAAACATCTTAATACACTCCTTATATAACACAATATGCTCTGATGTCATCAAAACACATAATTGATTAATTAGTCAATTATCCAAGTTAAATTCAAAAAAACATTTTAAAGAGCCTACTCACAGAAATCCCCAGTTTTAAATGTTAAATATTAATGCACCAAATATTGTTATGAAAGCATGTTGTAATGTAAAAAAAATATATATATATATATATATATATATATATATATATATATATATATATATATATATATATTATATAGTGTAAAAAACACTATCTATACAATGCTTTCAGTTTTAGCAAACTTTTTATAGAAATCATTTCATTTAAACCTGGTGGTGAATTTGCATCAAGTTTAAGTTGCCATAAAATTTCTTTTTCTTCCAGTTTAAGACCAGCTGGACCCCCCGGTCCAGTGTCATGGACGCAATCAATAATGACAAACTGAAAATTATGACCAGGATTGTGCATAACATGCCTAGCCAAAGCATTACAAGAATTCTGTTTATGAATGGCATAAATTTATTCATGCCCTTGATTTTTAAAACATCTATCAGTTTTGCCCACATAAAATGATGTACAAAGGGCACATAATCCTAAATAAATAACCCCTTTTGAGTTACAGTTAAATTTATTATTGATGTAGATCTTATGTTTCCATATCATGATAGAACTAACAGTTTTGATATATTTGCACCAGGAGCAACATTCACATTTATACATTCCGCAATGTGGTTTATGAATGTATGTGCTTCCTTGTTCCAAAATTTCCTTCAGGTTCAAACCACGTCTGTAAGTAAATTTTGGTTCCGGTGCAATGATTTTATTAATATCCACATCATTAAGCAAGAAAGACCAGTTTTTCCTAAAAATGTGTTTCAGACTTCCTACATCCTGGGAAAAGGTAGTAACAAAGTTAGAAAGTGGACTTTCAAACTCAGTTTTTTCTTTCTCTAGTGGTGTACCTAAAGTGGCTAAACCAAGTCCTACCTGATGATCCATATTGGGTTCTATACTAAAATTTGATTGGTTAACAGATAAAAGAGGGGTAAAGTCACCATTAGATCTTTTAGTGGTGACTTCCTGTATCAACCCATCCAATAAATTATCTGGGTATTTCCTTTTACTAAACATTTCCCTCAAGTTTTCACATTCTTCATAGAATTCAAAATCTAAACTAGTCATTCTGGATGCCCGTACGAGTTACCCCTTTACTATACCCCTCTTTTGATGGTAAGGGTGGCAACTCGAGAAATGCAGGAAGGAATTTGAATATGTTGATTTCCTAAATATTTTGGATGTTATATATTTAGAACACAAATCCTTCCTTAAACAGACATCCAGAAAGGAAATACTCTCATTATTAAATTCCCAGGTAAATCTGAGAAAGTTAGTATTCATTTCAACAGACTCAACTAATGTTCCAGCTGAAAGTTTATCACCTCTCCATAAGATAAAAATGTCATCCAAATATCTGGTGTACCAGACTGCATTTTGGATGAACAAAGGATTAGTGAATAAAAATTGCTTCTCCCAAGAGGCCATTACTACATTGGCAAAAGTAGCCCCACACGGTGAACCCATTGCCACTCCAGTTTTTTGTAAATAAATTTTATTGTTGAAAAGAAAATAATTATTTTTCAGCACTACATCCAGCAAGTATATAATGTTCTCTATTTCTTGAAAATCAACATGTTTATTAATTAAAAAGTCCCTAACCCATTCACACCCGATGTCATGGGGTATCGAAGTATATAAATCACAAACATCAATGGTTAAAAAATTATTACTGCTATCAAAAGATATCTCATTGATAGCTTTCAAAAAAGCCCATGAGTCCTTGCAAATTTGGTGTTCACTCTTCAGGACCCCTTGAAGCTTGGTGTCAATAAACTTAGCACAGCTGAAAGTAATTGATTGACGGCCGTCTATAATGGGTCGAAATGCAGGTTTTTGAATATTTTTATGAATTTTAGGTAAACTTTCACAAGAAAATTGAATTTGAATTCACTATTTAATAACTAGAGCAATACCAACCCTTGCACTGATTTGAGAATAGCAAGTGTATTTAATCCTATATTACATCCCACTCTTGCTTTGTTTGAGAGAGTTTGTGAAAATGACATCAGGAATTTGGCAGAAGCTCCTTTTAAATCTAGAGATGTTAATTTAACTAAAGATGAAAAGGATGCTTTGGGAAGCCTAAAATTCGCTGATGTTACGATAATGAAACCGGATAAAGGAGGGGGTTTGGTCTTTATGGATAAAGACGATTATCGAACAAGCATGAGTGAGTTATTGGAGAGTGATTCCTATTCGGAAGTATCATTGAATGAAATGAATGGGGCAATACGTAAGGTGTCTGGCTTTATTAGAGATTTGTTTATTGATGGCCGTATTGATATGGACACCTTTAAATATTTGGAAATATCTTTTCCTATAACTCCATGCATGTTTGGATTACCTAAAATTCATAAAAATATTCAAAAACCTCCATTTTGACCCATTATAGACGGTCGTCAATCAATTACTTTCGGCTGTGCTAAGTTTATTGACACCAAGCTTCAAGGGGTCCTGAAGAGTGACATGCTTTCATAACAATATTTGGTGCATTAATATTTAACATTTAAAACTGGGGATTTCTGTGAGTAGGCTCTTTAAAATGTTTTTTGAATTTAACTTGGATAATTGCCTAATTAATCAATTATGTGTTTTGATGACATCAGAGCATATTGTGTTATATAAGGAGTGTATTAAGATGTTTTTTTTATCTGAAGAAGTTTACAATTTGTCAGTAAATGAAAGCGCTAATTTATAATTACAGTTGCCAGTGTGGTTTGTCTTCGTTGTTTCAGTTCTAACACATTAATGTTCTGACGCCATGAAGTGACAAAGAAAGTTTTGTAGTTAGTCTGCAAGCTGACATTCATAGAAGGAAGGTCTGAGGATCTCTGTATGAAATACAAAGAGACAAATCCTTCTTAAAATTACAAAATCAGGAAGTGACAGAAAGTTTATTAAGATAAAGGTAGTGCTCTCAAAAAATTCTGACAAACAAGAACATAACATAGAGACATTACCTAAAGTGAAAGTTAGACTAAGAGTATCAGAGTCGCACAAAACAATTAATGGGAACTATTCCACTCTGATGTGCTGCTGATGACAAAGAAAACTCACATGGATATGTGTTGTGATGGACATAGCTAATGCTGCCCATGATTTAGTCTTGAAAAAAAAGGTTCTCACTAGATAATTAAGGCATACTTTAAAATAGTAAGGTTTGTTGGTGATTGCCTAACATCAAGTATGATTGATGAATCATTATTACTGGTGCATGGAAAGTGATTTTGGGAAGACATAAATATATGAATAATAAAAGGGAGTAACAAGTTCCAATGAGGTAAACATATTGATTGGAGACATCCAAAATGAAATTGTTAGGGATAATTGACAACATTATGATCTATACAGTGTATGAGCTGCCAACAATATAGTTTAGAGCTTCAGTATCCTGTCTGATAATAAATGGGAAAGGTTCTAAGTCCCTATGTGATAGCTGAGTCATCTGACAAATATGACTGTCAGCCATAAGTTCCCATGTGATAGTAGAGTTATCTGACAAATAAAACTGGCAGTCATAGATGTCCATGCGATAACTAAGTTGTCTGACATTTACGACTGCCAGCAATAAATGCCCATGTGATAACTGAGTTATCTTACAAATTTGACTGTCAGACATAAATGTCCTTCTGATGACTGTGTTATCTGACAATATAATTGCCAGACATAAATGACCATGTGATAGCTGAGTTATCTAGCCAGTATGATTGCCAGCAATGTGTCCATGTGATAGCCAGCTATAGCAGCACTTAAACTGCTACCAAAAGTCCCGAGAACCATGCTTTCTCTAATGAAAACATTTTAAACTATTTTTACAGTAGTCCTGCAGTAGTTTGAAGGTAGGTTAAAAATGCTGCATGTGTTGACTATATCTCAGACCAGCAAGAAAATAAATGTATTTATAAACTAGCCATTGCTTCACAATGTATTAACACAGTAAATCAGCCATGCTCCAGATATGTTTATGATTTTTTTCTACACAATTAGGGTATCTTTTTGTTTATACTACAGCTTTATTAATACCAATGTAGAAAAAAATATAGTAATTTATAGATTTGTACAAGAGCAGTTAATTACGCTAACATTCACACAATTCTTCTAGACTGAGAAAACACCACAGAAAATTGAACCTATATAAAAACAAGCAACACTGCGACTTTTTTCCAAACATGCCTTCTTTTAGTGCTTTGTCTAATAATTTTTGCTTCACATATTAGTTGGCAGACCAAAACCTGCAATACTATAAAGCCTGTTTTCCTAGTAAACAGCAGTATAACTGATACTAGAACATTGCTGAGCACAAAAAGGCACTTTCTTTAAATGAGTTCATTGCAGGGGAAATCCACTTTTCTCCAAGGTGTGATGCAATGTCCACAGAGTTGAGTTTATTATTAAGGAGCTGCAGGGCCGCAGGGTCAAAGTCGCCTGCCCCCCCCCCAACCATGTGAAAAGAGAACTTTAATTGTACTTCAGTTTTTTTTTCAAATTCAAGTGGCATCTGAACTTTTACATTCATAGTAATAACACTTTTACATTCATAGTAATAACACTTTTACATCCATAGTAATAACACTGATCCACACAGAACATTTATCCATTGTGTTTGTTAACCCTATCCACTCCTTTCCTAAATGAAAGCGTCACCTCATATTCAGTTATAAATGTTCAAATCAAATTGGTATTAGTAAATAATAACAAATCACATTATCCCATCAATGGCAATATTTGGAAACATAAAAGCAAACGTTTTAGTTATAGTCTAAGATGATTAGTCAATGTGTGTTAAATACATTTAGACAAGATAACCTTTAAAGAATATTCTTTGAGCAGTTAATGAAATTGTATTTATTTATTTATTTTTATTTATTTGTGTTTGTTGACTAGGATAGTCCTACTGGCTAGTGCTCATTTTTATTGAAAACCCAATGAGAAAAGGTCTAAATGGACAGCATGGATGTTACAAATAATGATGCATGCAATGAATTCACAAATGATTATATACTAAAAGATATTGGGCTGGATTCAATAAACCCTACATGGTCCCCTAACACCATGTGCATGTCATACCATGACATGCACATGGTAGCGCACTGTTTTGTATTCAGTAAGCAGCTCTACACAGTGTGTACAGCAACCATGGTAAACACCGTGTTATGTTAATTACAGCATAAGCAGCTGAGTTGTATGCCAGTCAACCAATCCAAGATGGAGGAGCTATTCAACAAGCTATAAAGCAACCATGTAGACTCTGTGCTGGTTTTACATGTGAATTCCAAAACCTATGGGAATACAGCCACTGAAAGGAGTCTACACAGAAAGAATGTTAGCGGCTGCTGTAGTTTTAATTTATGTGTGTGTAACAGGCTGAAGTCTATGCTGCTGCTGCTGCTAATAGACTAAGGCCAAGAAGGAGAAGGGTTTTTAGACCCCATTTAACTTTTCACTATATGCATGAGGTGGAAATTGTGCAGCAGTACAGGGTGGAGAGGGACACATTATAGAAACTCTGCAATGTCTGTTGTCCTCAACTCAGAGCAAGAGCAAACTGAGGAGAACCAATACTGGTTGAAACAAGTGTATGTGTAGCACTAAGAATTTTAGCTACAGGAACCTTTCAGAGACCAACAGGGGACATGCTGGTGAGTTAGCAAGCAGCAACATCTGGGATCCTGCATCAGTTCTTCAGTGCTATGCTACATCATACCAGTGGCCACATATATTTTCCCCAAACTCCTAAGGAGAAGGCCATAAATATGCAAGAGTTCTACCCTATAGCTCACTACCCTGAAGAACTGTGTGCAGCAGATTGTACACATGTACAAATCAAGGCACCACCTAGGGAACAGGACAGGTTGTACACAAATAGAAATGGCTTCCATCAACTGCCAGGTCATATGTAATGCTAAAGGAATCATCATGAATTTGTGTTTTGGCAAGACAGGTAGTTACCATGACTCACATATCTGTTAGACTTCCCAACTATATCAGATCTTCACTAAGGGTGATATCCCACAGGGTCATTTACTGGGGGATGCAGGCTATGCAGTGGAACTGTGGCTGATGACACCCATCAGAAATTCACACACACCCAGTGAAGAATGCCATAATGAGGAACATGCTCAAACCAGAAATATCATACAGCGTGTGTTTGGGCTACCGAAGTCATGGTTCTGCTGCCTAGATACATCTGGGGGAGCCCTGCAGTGAATCCCACCTACATCTACCAAAATCTTAACAGTCTGTGCCATGCTTCACAACATTGTCTTGAGAAAACAGCTTCAGCAGGATCAACAAGGGGAAGGAGCATACATCCCACCACCAATGGCAATGTCACCACAGCCACAGCCAGGTGAGGAGTCAGAGGGGGAACCAGCAGCTCCTATGGGTGTAGACAGATATAGGTATGCTCAATATGCCCTTGCAGTGGCTAAGAGGAAATGCATAATACACTCACTCTCCACCTAAGGGGGTAAAACCTTCATCCTAGGCACATACATATAGTAACATTGATGTCAGGCAATGGTCAGAATTTTTACCTACCCATGTAATGGCTGTGTACTCCTATTATCAGACAGAGTCAGCTCTGAAGTAAAACTGTGGCAAGTGCTGGATTTACACGGTAAGTGTTGAACCTGGTATGTTCAACAAGAATTGTATAATAATACAACTGAACAGCATATCCTTGCATGTTGTTACTTGTTAATGTAAGTAAGTAAAAGTTGGATGATTTGTACAGCAATGACTTTCACATGTGACAGCAGAGACTTACGTGAATACGTGTCCTCTATCAAGTTACATGCCTCTGGCATCAAAGATGCACACACTCATACCTCTCAAAGGTACTGATGGTCAATGAATGTTCTCATTTCAGCCTCATACTTTTGTACTGGCAAATCATGAAAGAGAAAAAAAAGGTGTAACAATAGCACTTCTGATTACAGTTAATGCTGTGCATCTGAGAAAGTAAAATGCCCTGACAAACATGCCTTTGCCATCAGTACACTTCTAAGAAATGCATACAGATAAATGCAGCATTTGCTAATGCACATATTAATATCTATATCTATATCTATAGATAGATAGATATGCATATAAAACAGATTTTTATTAGTGACATTTCAGCATATCTAGTGTATAGCTGAAAAATGCAACCATACTTGATCAAGATCAGTAGTCTTCTGTTCAGATAATCCCACAGTAATATATTCTTGTGTGTTAGCCTCATAAACAAGTCTCCTCAACTTCAGTTTTCCTAGCTAAAAGGTTCCCTTTTTATGGTGTAGATTCAGGGCTGTGAGCATGGTTAATATGCAAATGAGGTGCAAACTCATTAGAATTGTTTAATCCCAAATATTTGACTCAGTGTATCAAATGTAGACATAATGCAGGCACTCCCTCAATGTTTATAGTACTGTGGATTATGCTGCAGTTGGTTGTATGCAGAATCATTTTCATTCTGTGCTACAAAGATGTTTCTGTGGCACAGGGGGACAAGACACCCTTACAGTGTTTTGAAGGTTCACTGGAGAGAGAGGGAGAGAGTTCAAAACCAGACATGTATGAAAATATTTCATGTGTACCAACATAAATTGTTGTACTGTTGTTGATTTAATACATTAATTTTCTACCTTTCTCATAATGTTCCCTTTTTGTTTTTAAAAAAATGCCAGTGTTTGCACAGTGTGCAGCTTACGCAAACAGGGGGAACAGGGAAACACAATGAATGTCATGTTTAGCTGTGCTTACTTTGTTTGTACACCATTTAGTGGTCCACAGAAGAAGCAGACAGAATACCTGCTGACAGGGTGTAGACAGTGCAAAGGTCAAAAAGGATACATTGTTGCAGTTTTTGCTTTCCATTGCACAACACTACTAAGTCATGTTGAGTGGCACATAGCAAGCTTCCACAACAACTGCAGCCATTCAACACCTGCAGACAGGAAGCAGACAGTCAACAATTTCAGAATGGATACATTCTATTAATTCTGCTCAGCACCATGCAAACACTCTAAGCAGTGTTGCATGCTGGTTAATATACATAAGTTGAGAATGAATAGGGAATTATGCAACTGTTATTTAACTATTCCTGTAGCAGCAGGTGTAAGTGTAGGTCTGTAATCTAGATGGTCCCGAGTCCTAATATGGAAGGGTAACATTGTTTTACTGTTGTGACAGTTCAGTTTAGAGTAATGAACAGGAAAATATCCAAGTGTTATTTCAATATGCCTGTGGCAACAGCTGTATGTGTAGGGATGTCATACTCATGGCTCTGTGTTCTAATATAGGAAATTCCACACATTTTTACTGATATTACATTTCACATTATGTTAAATATCAGTTATACCACTTTATACAAAATTATGAATAGTGGAGCTGATATGAATTACGTGAGTGAGGAATAACACATCCTTACTATGTTTTGAAGGTTTGAATGTATGACTGAAGATATACTGTCTATTATACCATGACCCCCCCAAAACGTGCACGCTGATTGGCCAGTGTGCACATTGTAAATCGAGTTATACTAATGGAAAAAGGTCCGGTCGCCCGGACTTTTTTCCATTAGTATAACTCTACTTTTAAAACACTGTCTCGCTATGTTAAATGGGTTTAACATAGCGAGACAGCTTTAAAATAAGCAACAGAGATCTCCGCTGCTTATTTTAAAGCTGTCTCGCTATGCTAAACCCATTTAACATAGCGAGACAGGTTTTAAAAAAAAGCAACGGAGAAAGCAAGATCTCCGTTGCTTTTTTTACTGTTTCGCTGTTAAATGGGTTTAACATAGCGAGACAGTTTTAAAATAAGCAACGGACATCTCCGTTGCTTATTTTAAAGCTGTCTCGCTATGTTAAACCCATTTAACATAGTGAAACAGTAAAAAAAAAAGCAACGGAGATCTTGCTTTCCCCGTTGCTTTTGCCAACAGCTCTGATGTACTGCGCAGGCAACTGCCACGGATGCCAGACATCTGCGGAAGGGCAGTAAACAGGCATTATACTATGCCATTATTTAAGAAAAGTAATAGTTTCTTTTCTTAAATAATGTCATGGTATAATAGCAATAACCCACTTCTAGGTGTGGGTAATGCTGTATTTACCCACGGTTGGCTTTGTTTGGTCGCTCGGGCTTCGCCCTCGGGACCAAACCACGCCAACCGTGGGTAAATCCAGCATTACCCACACCCAGGCGTGGGTTATTGCTATACTATTTTTCTGTAAGTATACTTCTGCTCTCTTTACTTGGATGGACTTTACACTTGAATGACACACATACAGAAATGAATGCACATACAGGGACCTTAGCACACACAGATGTGGTTAACACCTCAGTCTGTCCTCTGCATTTATCAATGATGCATAACTATTTGTAAAAAGCTTTCTTATGTGGCAAAGATGGAAAATTACTGCTATGGCAGAAAATGCTTTGCCCTTATGCATAGGTTTGAATCCCACACTGTAAGAATTAATTTTAGTAATGTATAAAGGCACTCAAACATGTGTCAGCTCATGAAATTTATGTCCCCAGTGCATGTCTGCAAAGTTATATCAACTAACAGTTACAGCAGTTGACACCCCTCAAACTAATGTCAAGTGTTAGATTAAACTTTCAATTTCAAAACCTGATTTCCTCTCTGTTTGGCACTGTTGCTCTCCACGCTAACATCATACAAACAAGGTTGGCTTTGTTTTTTTTTTGGGTTTGCACACTACCAGTAAATGTGATAACTGGAAATGGCAGAAAACCATCATTCTTTATTGGTCTATTCTTGAGATTAGACATGTCTGGTGTTAAAGGTAAATGTGCCCAATTTAGGGCACATATGTGGGGTGTTCAGGAGTCCAAGATCTTTACTGGACTCTTAGTAAAGCACCACAGCCAAAGGCTTCTGCAGGGGGGCTATTCTGGCTCCCAGTACAAGTCTGAGGCATGGAATAGTGTGGCCAAGGCTGTATCCAGTACTACTGGTATCCCACACACTGCAGAATAGTGTAGGCAGCACTTTAATGATCTATGAAGGCACAAGAGGGATACTCTTAACCAGTTGTTGGATGAGTTCCAAACTGGAGACATTGTGTTAGTATCCTAATAAAGAGAACTTATAGTACATAGAAAGCTAAATATAGCCCACAATGGTGTGTATAATGCTCTTCTGTTCTTTTATTTGCTTTTCTTTTCGCAGCTAACCCTGAGATAGAGGTGAATCATCGAGCTCACTCTGAATATTTGGAGAGATTGAGGTGCAGCACAAAAGAAATCTTATTGTAGCACTAATAGTTAATGTGAAGTGCCTATGTTTTCCATACAGTAGTAGCAATATATGCATGTATATTCTAACTGTAAAAGCACGTATGCATGCATAACTCTGTAGCACAAACCAACTTAGGCAGCAAGTGTAAAACTGTAGTCAGAGGTTGTGGGTTCAAATATCATGTGTAACAAGTATACAGTACTGCAATTCTTTAATAATACTGCAGGATTTAAAACCTATAAGATTGTCATAAATGCCCTACTGTTAACTGTAATCTGTATATTTGGACCAAACATATGTGGAATATATATATGCACATTGAACGTATGACTTTCGGCAATCCATAGTTATAGTTTGCAGTGGGTATGATGCATATTTAAATGCAAAACTTCAGATAAAATAGTTGCATTATTATGATAATGCATTTTTATGTCACATATGATGCTATTCATTTTATCTTTTTCTCTATACCTAGGTATTATTTTTGTGGCATAAACATCTGATGGTGCAGAACCCCCATCAAGTTGTTACACCAGATGCATCTGTGCTACCTATTGATACACACAGTACACACATAGCTGTTTGACAACATTCATGGCATGTTTGACAGTATTCATGGCATGTTTGACAACATTCATGGCATGTTTGACAATATTCATGGCATGGGTAACATTCCTGACAGTGTAGATTGTGCCATATGTGTGTGTGTGTATATATATATATATATATATATATATATATACATATATATATATATATATATATATATATATATATATATATATATATATATATATGGCATGCACACCAGTCAACCAGTCTGTATTGATCATAATGTTGCATACAGGTATAGCAGTATCCCTACTAACACCTCCAGCAGATGTTATGGTGCCAGGACAGTGTGCACCATTACCTTTATACAGTGTGGACATGTCATAATAGTTGTACAAGTGTGTTTCTGCAGCATCATCTCTGATCACTATAAATCACATATGTTATGTCAGAGACATGGGATTACTAGTGGTATTACTCTGATATTGTCCATGATTGTGGTTGCTTCTTTTAATATTGTCCATGAGCCTTTACTTGTGTCCCACTTGCTGAAGACCTCTGCTGAGATTGCAAATATATTCAGCAAAATCATTTTGCACAGCTTCACAATATGCACCCTACTCCAATTGTATTGAACATATCTGCATTGTTCCTGTAAGGATGAGTATCTCACAGAGACATCTTCCCCATAGGTTGCTGCTACAACTGTCTTCCTTTGGCATGTCCTTGTCTGCTGTACATTAGGTTATTTATTTATTTTACATTTATTGACTGGGCATGGACCCCATTTTCAGTGGAGGCCCAGTGAGAAAAGCTCCACATAGATTAGTACAGCAAATACAGTAAATATAGTATACATGTTAATAAAGTACAGTACAGAATTAAAACATTAATAAAGTACAGTGTTAAGGCCAAGAAAGGAGCAAAAAGTAAATATGCTATAAGGAGGACAGTGTGTTGCAATAAACAATACAGTTGAAAGGACATTTTGTTCAGTCAGTTGGTTACTTAGTGGCTAGTACAGTAAACACCCATTGATTGAGTAAGAGTATAGAAAGAGATGTTGCAAGCTTTCATAGAAGGTTAAAGTATGATATGATCTAATTAAGTGAAGCTACCCAGGGTCAGAACAATTACATAACCAAGAACTATGTAAATGGAACCGGAGGAGTTTTTTTTAATTATTTTTGTTTTCAGTAGTCCTAATATCTAAGGGGATAATATTCCATGTTTTTGCAACAGAAATGGAAAACAAAGGGTTTCCACAGCTATTGTTGCTTTTGCCTATGTTAGCCAATGCTTTATTGGTGGATCTAAATAGGCATTTGTTAGAGTAGATATTAAGTAAACCATGAAGAGCAGGAACTCTATTGGGAAAATATAGAATTTACTGGGCTATTGTAAGCTGGTTATATGTTACTAAGTTGGGTAATGCTAGCCAGGATAGTTGCTTGATTGCTATGCAGTGATGTGTCCTGAAGGATCAATCAGTAGCAAATCTAGCTATTTTATTGTAGCAGGTGTTTAGTTTGTTAAAGTCTTCTTTGTTTAGGTTGATGACTATGGGGAGGCATAGAGGAGTGTGGATAGCAGGTGGGTTCTTGCGAATGTGTCTTTACTATCATTGGTGAAGTACTTTTCGCATCTTTATAGGGTTCCGTGTTTTTTATGGATTTTCTTTATTGTCTGTGCAATGTGCATATCGAATTTCATGTTGTGATCTATGATAACCCTTATAAGTTTGGTGTGTTGGACAGGTGTAATAAGGATGTTATTAGCTGAGAATATTGTGAATGGTGGTTTGGAATCTAAGGCTCTAGTGAGATAGAATATCATTAGCTGTGTTTTATTGGGGTTAAGTATTAGTTGAGAGTAAACTAACCAGGTTTCAACAGTAGTAAAGGACTCTTTTGTCAATTACTGGGGTTGAGGGAGTGATGGGGTGGAGCAGATTAGAGTGGAGTCATCAGCGTACTGGACTAGAGTAGCATACCTGGTAGCTTTGTGGAGAATATGTTGAAAAGAAGAAGTCCAAGAATGGATCCTTGGGGGACCCCTAGGGTGACAGGTGGGAGGGGAGATCAGGAGTTTTGCCATTTTACTGCTTGTTGGTGGTTGGTTAGATAGTCTTGAAACCACGCTAGTGTGAAGTGGCTGAGATTAAGATCAGAGAGAGCAGAAAGGAGTTTGGGATGGCAGACAGTATCAAAGGCCTTGGAGAGATCTAGGAATACAGTGGATACTAGGTTACCATTGTTTTGATGTTGGTTTACTGTGTTGGTAAAGCTAATAAGGGCTGTGGTAGTACTGTGATTGGGGTGGAATCCATGCTGAGTGTTGGTTAGCAGTTTATTAGTCAGGAGATTTTTCAACGATTTTAGATAAGGGGGATAGAATGGCAACTGGTCAGTAATTAGATAGTTCCACAGAGTTACCTCTTTTGTGGAGTGGCATTATATGTGAAATATTTCCACAGAGAAGGAATGCATTGTTCTAATAAAGAGCAATTAATGAGCATGGAGACTGGATAAGAGATGGCTTTGGCTGCGATCTTTAGATATTCTGCAGGTAATTTGTCAGAGGACAGGGTTGTGAGTTTAAGCCTATTTAGGTATTTATATATTGTGCTAGTTGGGACAGGCTGTGAGGAGAAGAGGTTTTGGTCTGCTGGTATGGAAGATAGGTTTGGATGTGAAGTGGGAGAACTATTATTGGTGAGAGCTAGGATGGATTTGGTGAAGTGTTTGTTGAACTGGGTGGCAATATTATTGGTAGTGGTGTCAGTGTTAGGGGATGGAGTACTGGTCTTTCCTTGTTGTAGGATTTTATTAATAGCAGCCCAGAATTTTTGTGGGTTATTTTTGTGTTTGGTTTGAATACCTATATAGTGGGCCCTTTTTGCCTGTTTTAATTTCTTTTTGGCTTTGTGTCTTAGTTCCTGGTATGCATGTCTATTAGTTTGAGTTTTATTTTGACACCACAAGTCCCATACTTTATCTCTTTCTTTTTACAGTAGACACGTATCTCTGGTCAGCCAGGGAGCATAGTTGATTTAGTTTTGAGAGGTCTGATAGGGACAAGATGATTTAGAATGTTTAGGAAAGTGTTATTGAAGTAGTCCATGACACTTTCCGGGGGAGAGATGAGAGCTGTCTCCAGCTGCATTGATTAAGTACAGATATGAAGTTATGGGTTTTGAAATTCTTTGTGTACCAGATTTGTTGGAGGGTGGAGGATTTTAATGGATTCACTTGGTGTCTAATTATAAAGGTGGGAAGGTGGTCACTGAGGGTGTCTGGGAGGGAGCCTGACAGATAGGATTGAGATGGTCTGTTAGGAAGGATCCAGTCTAGGATGGACTCCTTTTTTGATGCTTTATCTACCCGTGTTGTGGTTTTGATTAGTTGAATTAAACTATGTAGGCTAATGTGGTTAGTGGGGTGGACCGAGCTACAGGAGGACCAGCTGATATTAATGTCACCTAATATGATTGTTTCTTGTTGAAATTTTTGGGATGCCCAGTCTGGATTCTACTGTATTAATGTTATTGCCAGAGGCTATATAAGCACCCATTATACATATTTTTTTGAGTTGATGTTCAGCTTAGTGAACATAGTTGTGACATAGTTTCTGCATTACTGAACTTGGGTTGTTTGTTGACTAACATTTCAATGGTCAGGTTGTTTTTGAAGAGGAGAACAATGCCTCCACCTCTTTTGGATATTCTGTCTTGTCTAAGAACATTGTAAACAAGTGGAATAAAGTCATTATTGTTGTTTAGTGGTTTTAGCCAGGTCTCTGTGAGAAGGACTATGTCAGGGGAGTAGAGGGCCAATGTAGAGTGTAGCTGTGGGATTTTGTTCCGTATTCTCCCTATGTTTATGTTTGAGTATAAGGAGATCTTTTGATTTCCTGGGGGAGGTTAAAATGTCATTTGTTTGGTAGCAGAAGGAGTTTTTATTGCTTCTAGGGTCAAGGTTTGGGTGCACGTCTCCACTAAATATGTTTCAGGATACTGTTTGGATTATACTTTTTAGGCATTTAATTATAGATGTGTTATATTTTGTGGAAATGTGGTTGTTTAGTTGCTGTGGAGTTTGAATGTGGCAAGGTCAAGATTTGACATGTAGATAGAAGGAGATATTACTGAAAAGTCTAGCTTGTCTTGTGAATGGGTTGAGCAGGTAGAGGATTTAGTCTGAAAGTTTGAGTTGCTAGTGTAGTGATATGAGGTTAAGTGTGAGGTGATGAGGCTTATTATTAATGTAAAGGTTAGGGGCCACATTTTGCACTGGCAAAGTGTTGATGTATTGTTGTGAATTTTTTAGTAGGTATCTTTACAGGAGTGAGTAGGGATTTAGGTGTGGCTATACTTTATGCAGGTTGTGGCTAGAATGGGGGTTATTAGCCTGAAGAGACTGTACAATTTGGATACTGTGTGACTAAGCTGATGTGGAGTGAAGGTAGATGGTGATGTGGACTGAAGAGAGTGAGAAGAGGAGTGGCTATATAGAAATGAGGTTGGTGTGAGAGTGAGGCTTAGGGGAGTGGCTAGTTAGGTATAAACGTCAAGAGCCTGGGTGTGTGTGGGAATGGCAGTAGGGTAGGGGATCTGAGTGAGCCTGAGCTGAGTGAAGGGTGAACTGAGTGGGTGCAGCCAAATTCCAGGTATATGCAAGTAAAAACAATCAATTGCTCTGAACTATTGGCTGCTTAGTAGTAAATTAATTTGTCCATTACGCTATAACACTTGCTATTGTAGATATTAGTGAGACTGCCTTGGAATGGGCAGCTGGAAGCCTAAATACATTTATATAGTAAGAGCGCTATGTTTAAATAGAATGATGGAAAAACTGAAATAAAATGTATTTAAGTTGGGAAGCAAGTCTATAGGGAAGATATAAAATTCAAAAGACGTCTGGCTATCAATCAAATTACTATAGGCACTAGAGGAAAAAACTATAATCCAGTACCATGTGCAAGCTACCATGTGCTATTATAATACTGGAGGAGGAAGAAATAGAGTAAAAAAAATCCCTGCTGCTGGCTCAGGCATACAACTTTCAAAATAACCTTTATGTGGTGAAACATACATATATTAGTGTTTGGTTTTTCAGGGCAGCATAAACTCCCAATATCTTTTAGGTTTCACACAGCTGGATTTTTGTTCTGTAAAAGGAGCTGTAGCAGTGTTGTGAATGCTGGGTCTGCACAGCAATTTAGGGCTAAAGAAAACAGCAAGAGGGAAGCATAATAGTAAGAAAAAGCAGGAAGAAAAATAAACAGTAACTATGTAGAAGAGCAGTATCATCCACTGAATAAACACAGGAGTATTATCTGTAGACTATTATTTCAGTTGTAGGATTCAACAAATGTTTCACCTATCCTCTTTCCCTGTGTTCATTCCTACACTTCATCTCTGTGTCCCTATTCAGTACACACATTTCCCTTGACTGTTTATTTTACATGGCAGCCCATGTACCCTTACAGATCATTTGCACAACTACAGCACAGAATGCCAGGAATGGGATTTCACAATACTCTGTACTGTATACACTGCACCTGTACTGTGTTTGGACCATACACTTAACTAGCATACCTCTTAACTATCTAGATTTTTCACAGAATGTCCAGACTTTTGCCAAATATATCTTTCCTTGTGTTCCTTATCAAATTTGTGGTTTTCTGCCATATCACTGGGATGATCTCAGGTCTGATTTGACTCAGTAATTGCATATGTTTGAGTTTCACATTTCAAATCCTTCAGAAACTGTAGCTTCATGCAGACCCCTTGCTATTCTAGCACATTTTTAAATAGCTAATATGTCACCTCTGTCCCTGTTGTTGGCTCATTGTCCTCCCATTATGTTGGCCTTTGTCTCGATATCCTGCACCAAGAGACTAAGAACTATGAAAACTATTATATATTATATATTAAGCCCTGAACATCACTGTGGCATTCCGGAAAAAAAAATGCGGCCTTCAGTTCTATGACTTAAACAGGGCTTCTATTTATGTTGGCTTATATAGTTTCCTGGCCCGCAACATTATTGCCAGCCACAAAATCTCACTTATTTTCATTTAAACACAGTGCGCGGCATGAATACGCAATGAGCGCTGCTGCTCATCACAGACACACATGCAGTCTACATGGAGTTTATTGAATCCTAGTGACAATCCATTTGTAAGCAATAATTCATTCAAAACTGAATTAAAAGTACATCATTTTCAAGAAAATAGTTGCAAGTGCTTCAGAGACAGTAATTAATGGAATAGCTACCCAACATATGCCACCACATTTACCTGAAAAGACATTTCTCTGGTAAAACATTAAATATATGCTTTCTATTTAAACATATAGTTTATCTAATGATGAATATATTCTTGCAAAGTGACTAAGATCTATTCTGATGTCAGCTTTGCAAATGGTCTTTCCATAAGTACATTTAGTATATTGTTAATAGTTAACTCATTGTATATTGAATTATATTGCATTATTTTTACCATTATGTATGCTGTATTGTTCTTTTTTGTAATGTTTTCCAGTGATCTAGTTCATTAGATCAACAAACCAGATTGTCAAAACCTATATGGTTCAGACCATATAGTCGACAATTTAGCTCATTGTTCATCTTAAAAAAAGCCAAACACTCCACAAACAATTTTACAAGACCCTCTGCACCCCTCACATGGAGTGCTGCACCCCCATACCCCCTGCTAATTACATATACCTAGCCCAAGATCACATTATGCAGGGAAAAAAAGGGAACTTCCCTGATCCCCACTGTACCATGATATCAAGCAGAATGGTTCAACAAAGTAAATTGTTGACTATGGGTTTTGACAATCTTGTTCACAAATCAAATGAAGGTCACCCATTTTTCAGTCATCTAAATGCTCACTCCATGATCTGTATTGTGCTTTATAATGTTGTTTTGTTCATATACACTTGGATTGTTGTGACTGAAAAGGGTATATTTGACAAGTACACCTATCCAGTTAAGAACATTTAAATACTAAATCAATAAATTAATACCTCATCCGGTATAGTAACTATTGTTCTGAAATAAGGGATTCCATATATTTTGCAGCAGAAATGAAAAGTAATAGGTCTTTGCCTGAACTGCTCACAGTTAATGACATAAGTATGAAGTTTAATCCCTCTTAGCTAAGGACAATTCCACAGCTTATGATAACTCTAAGTCAGTCTGATCATAGACCTCATTAGCTAGTTGCCTTGATTTGTCAGTTTCAAGCAAATGTCTGCCATTTCATCTTTATAATCGTATATCTTCTCCTCATACAATGCAGATCTCAGTCATTGGTGATGACCAGCTGCAGTTGCTTGTACATCAGATATTTTGGCCACAATTTCAGTTTAGTATTACTTTGTCTTTCCTATTCTTTAATACAAGATGTATTTCTATCACATATATCATTGTTCTAACTGGCTCAAGTTGCCTTTCTCTGAGAAATTCCAAAGTTTGCTTTTTACTCTCTGGTACCAATGATGTGAAAGATATCAGCAGTCTAGATCTCAGCATTCTTCTCCTTAGCACTTGTGAAGGAGATAAACCCACAGCTTGTAATAGTGTATTTATATGGAGCAATAATGCTAAATGAATATCCATTAGATCTTACACACCATATTTCTTTAGCATTTAGTCTGTATCATGCGTTCAGCTTGTCCATTTTATTATAGATATCATCAACTTATAGTTATGTATTGAAAGTAATAGACTCTTGAAAGTTTCTGAACTGTTGAAAGTTAAATTGTAGACTATTTCTGTCATCATTTACTCAAGTTTTTCATGTCTTGCAAAGACTACATTGACTTAAGTACATCTATTAGCATTGTCGCTAATAAAATGTCCAGGCATTTCAAATAACAGTCACTGCAAAGGAAATAAATTCAGTTTATTATGCTGAAACAAGTGAACGCTTACCTTTAGCCACGGTAGTGCTGCAATGTTATGAGGTATCAGTTCCTGTCTCTCTGGTTTGTTTTTATGAATGTCACACTCCAAAGAGTTTTTCATCATTTTTCTATCACTTCTGTCATATTAGGCCAATAAATAGTATCTCTAGCTCTCTGTACTTAGACATTCCCAAAAGAGACTCGCAGATCTTTAGAAGTATTTGGTTTCCTCATGTAAAAACTAAGTTATTTTGTTATACAGTAAAAGTTGCTAAAAGTATTTAATAGAAATGCATTTAATCAGAATGAGATTTCTGGATCACATTTAGAGTGGTCCTGAGTCTGTGGAATACCAATAAATATTGCCATTGAGGTGCATATGGAAGTTTCTTCTTAGCTCTATAACTGAAGTATCATGAAGTGAAGACAAAGGTGGTGTAGAAACATTTGTTCTCTCCCCAGACGCAAATATTGTTTTTTTGTTTTGTTGTGAGTGTTGATGTTGGCAGTTGTCATCTTTTTTCCAATTATTTGTGCAAGGTACCTATATTTGAGAAATGACTATGAGTCCATATTAAAGTTTTGCTGACAGGAGTGCTCCTTTTCAAATCTGGAAGACCAGATCCTGTAAGTCCTGGCACTTTCTGAAAATAAAGTACAACTGAATAAAATAGCAGTAAAATCTGAAACGTGTTATTACACATTGAAAATAAGTTTTTTATGTGAGGGGAGTTGACTTCCCTGTATCCTTCAGCATGAGGTCATGCCTCCATACAATTGTTCTTGTTTTCCTTTTGCATGTTTATTCTACAAGTACTATATCCCAGAACACAAGAGAACTCCCAAGATGGCACAATATTTGACTTTCTATATATATTCTTATATTTTTGTACTTCTTTCAGTTCTGCTGTTCTAAATGTCACAGTTATGGGCCTTAAAAGATCAATAGACAGTCTTTTAGAATGTTCTGTGTTAACTGATTTGGGTGTATTTTGACAGATTGTAAAATGGGCTGGCAGCCTGCTGGATAGGCAAGCAAGTATGAATGGGCCATTGGGTGACAGTAAGTTTATCTTCAATATATCAAAGTATTCCCATTTTTGGCAAATTAAACTACACTGACTATAGAACTTTTAGATTTATTTGCTGGGTCAGTAGTGTCCTACATATAGTATTCTCATCTTGCGAGATTATTGTGGTATGAACCAGTTACATTTATGCCTTAGACTCATACTTAAATCATGAACTTAAAGTCTTCTGTACCAAGAAAATGTTTAAAGTTAAAACTAATATATAGCATAGTGTTTAAATAATGCAGCAATCTCCTCAAAATGTTATCTTTTATTAAAGTCAGCCCAATCTATAGTACCAATACACAATTTTCGTTGATTCTTTCTGAAATACTGCATTGGCTTTATTTTGTAGCTGGAGATTCTGTATCAGTAAATTTCATACTATTACAGTATTTTGTGACGGATAATTATATGTATGAAGCAGTCATCTCAAAGCAGGCAAAATTTTAAATCAGGTATTGCAGCTCTTAAAATATATTCAGATATTCTTGTTTTTGTGCTTAATTGGTTTATATTTTTTTTTTAAATAGGAATAGTCAGTAATCCATGAGAAACCTTACATTTAAAAACTGATCCATTGTTTCATTCAGATGTGGGAATTCTGAAAACACTATTTTATATACATTTCCCAACACTATCATTCAAGAGACCAAAATTTGTAATATTTAATGAAATAAGAGTCCAATCAATGTACCAAGAAACATTTAGAGGGCCATTTAGAAGGCTAGGATAAAACTCAGAGGCTAGGCAATTAAGGACATCTCTTCCCTCTGTTGTGGTCTGATAAATAAGAAATTAAAAAGATTAGAAATGTGATATGACTGTAAAAGCAAACAAATGTGATATTTTAATCCAAACATAAGGATACCATTGTCATATTTGTATCTTCATTTCAGGGATCCTACTTTGAAGTGTAAAGTAGAACTATGGAATGAAATGTGGAATGTCTAAAAAGAAATGTACAAGCATGTGGATTATCAGTGACGGATTCGTGGTAGCATTGTTTGAGTTTAACATGTTAATAGAGCCATGTAAAAAAATAAACTCACAGTAGTAGCATGTTATAACCATCAGAATCTATAGGCATTACTGAAAAAATAACCAAAATTCAAACCGTTCCAGAGTCAAACTGTTTCTTGATTCATCTTAAACATGTGTTTCATCTTAGTACTATGTTTAAAAAAAGTACATGACCACAACTTTGGTGTAGTATCACAGACTGGTGTACCCTGCCACATTACCTAAGAACAGGGCTCACAAGAGCTGCTCATGGGTATGAGCATAGGCTTATGTACAACAGAGTGATAAAATGCAATTAGTCAATCTCTGACTTCTAATGGTATTAACTGCTACATATATTTTTAAATAAAAATCTAAAGATGGAATAATTAGAAATTGATTTAAATGTGCTTTTTTACAAAAGGACTAAAGTGAGTGTAGTTCCAAGGAAGTCTTGGTGTTTCCTGCCATAGCAGTATACCATT
Source organism: Protopterus annectens (assembly GCF_019279795.1). Lineage (NCBI taxonomy): Eukaryota > Metazoa > Chordata > Ceratodontiformes > Protopteridae > Protopterus > Protopterus annectens. Next base: position 134,024,125 of record NC_056750.1, read on the forward strand.
GCTGTAACTAAAGGTCTTAGCAACTATCCATCATATTTTATTAAGTTCTTTTATCCTAGTAATGCATTTAGTACACACAGGATACTGAAAAGGAGATCCTGTGAGGTGGATGTCACAGTATGTTTACTGAGGTTCACTAGCCACACTGCAAGTGCTCCAGGGTAAAAACAATTGGTAGCAAACTTGAAGTTTAATTTTCATTAACTTACACTGACTGCAGGTTCTTATTTGGTTTCCTATTGCAGGTGTGTGTCCGGTCAGACTTATTGAAATCTTTATGTTCAGTACTCATCTCCAAGTCTATTCACATGGTTAGGCATATCAGATTACAATAGGGCATCAGTGGGAGAGGTAGTTCAATACTAAATAAGCAGAGGTGTCATGCACGGAGTTCTGTTAATCACTGCTTATGGTGTAGTATGTAGTGAAAATTGTTCACTAATCTTGAGGCTACGATGGAGATTTATTTATTTGTTTATTAACTGACATTTGATTACTGGGAAAGTCCTCCAACTGGGTAGGAGTCCATTTCCAGCAGAAGCCCTTGGAGAAAAGCTTTAATGTATTATAAAACATTTTAAGGACAATACATTTTACAGTCTTAAAATAATACAAAAACAAGTACAGTTAAAATATTTATAACAAATTAGACATAATATGAAAATATTGGTTAAGAACAGATACAAGTTATATGACAATGATTTAATAGGTAGAGAAATTGTAGTCATTTTATAGAGAAATTAAAGATAAGTTAGTATAATGCAAACAGGAATTGCAATACAAAGTAAGAGAAATGCAAGTTTATGGCATATTTAGAGAGAAAGCCAGGGGAGAGAATTTCATAGAAGTAAGGAAGTGAGTGAAGAAGGGAGAGTAAGGAGATATAAGCTATGAATATGTACTTCTTCACTTTCAAGGATATAGTTTATTGTGGTGCTGAGTTTTCAGCTAGGAAGTCTTTCAGAATGGTTTTGAAGGATGGGAGGGAGAGTATTAACCTCCTGGATAGAGATAAGGAGTTCTAGGCCTTAGCAACATGGTACAAGTTCAACAATGCCCAGCAGATTTGATAGGATTGTGGTTAGACAGGAGTTTTTGGTCATTGGATGATAATGACCAACAGGGAGCATAGTTATGTAGAATATTTAGTGCTGGACAAGCAGATGTATGCTGGATAATTTTGTAGGTGGTAAGAAGGTGGGCATGTGTTAGTTGATGGGGTAGTTCTAACCAAGAGTTACACTTACTATTTTTGTGATGAATTAAACCCTTTATTCAGTGATTTTAATGCTACTCTTATTTCTGGAAATGACAAACTAATTTATTAGAGAAGGTGCTTGCTGTACATGCATCACAGAGTACCTGCCAAAATAAAACTGCACTGCGTATGTATTAAATAACTCAAATGGAAATAGTCGTCAAATGCATGAACACTGGCAAGACCCGAAAATCAGCACTTCTGTTAAATGGGTGCACTTTGTCTAATGTATATGGGAAGAGGAAATGACTATGTATAAATCCAAACATTCCTTGAACTGTTTTGAGCCTTGATGAATATTTCATTGAGATAAAATTCTGAAATATGTTAAAAACTGTTTATGAATTACATCTTCCATTTATTAGTCTAAGCTGGAAAAAAGTGCTTTGGCAAATGGTGAAACAATAATTAAGGAATATGAACTGTTAATGCAAAGAACATAGTAATATAACAAATTGTTCTCTATTTATGTAAAATTTGAAAATGTTATAATATGTTTCTTTCCTGTAGATCTGGAAATATTGCATTACATTTCAAAGTGCTATAAAAAGGGGTTAAAAAAGTTGTCTTGTGAAGAAGTTTAAGTGTAGTTAAACCCAATGTGGATAAAATGATTTATGTCACTAATAAGTAGATTTCTTCTATTAAAACAATTTAGAAAGGTTTTTGGAAAACTATGTAAAGAAACTTTCATTGTCTGCATTCTCTAAAAATGTAATTTTTGTGACATTTTGTACTGTTTACTTAAAGACTGATAATTGTGGTGGCATTTTATTACATAGATTGTTTGTTCATTATTTATGTTTTGTTGATAGGTTAGCTGCACTAGGCCTGTGATCTTTGTTAGGGAAATCCAAAGTGCTATTTGTGCTGAATGACAAAAATTTTGTTAGGGCTGCAGAACAATTCCTTTACTCTTTTTCACGAGGGGGAAGAAAATTGCTGTTATTCAAGATGGCAATACTCAACATAAAGCACCGGCAGAGTGCAAGATAATTTCCAGTTTGGAAGGACCAAAAAGAGGAGAAGATATACTTATTATGCTAAATGGTAATAATTTCAATGATGAGACTTTGTAAAAGATAATTCCTGCAAGGAGATATGATATTGAGAGATTATGAAAAAGAAGTTTCTGTCAGGAACTGAATAAAAACTGTCATTGTTGTGATGGAGAACCAGGTATCAGGTGATACACTCCCTGCTGCAAAAGCTTCCAATAGTCAAACGGTGAATGTTGGCAGATAAATGGAATGAGAAATGAGTCATAGTGATGTGTAACAGGCAGCAATGAAAATACCAGAATAGAGAATGTTATAATAGGGTGGTGGAGTATAAAAGTTAGCAGGGATGGTTTTGGGAGTATGCTTGATGTAGTAAAGAAATAATTCTGAAAGAGTTGTATGATGCGTTAGTTGTGGTGAATGACAACAGTATATGTGGTAATGACTGTACAGAGTATTACGTTTTAGAGAGGTATAGGTGAAAGTAAAAAAAAAAACAGCTTTTTGTCACTGGATTAAATGCATGGGATTAATAGCAAGGAAATGTGGAAGCTGCTATTAAATCATATTATAGATGATACCGTGGAAATTGTTACTGAATTTATTAATAAGAAGGGGACTAACAGAAAAGTGAAAAACCATATTACACAATATTGACCATAAAATATTGCAGGTATGGATGGCTAAAGATATGCAGTAATTAATGGTTGAGGAAATAATGAATTAAAGGAAAGTAAGTTATGGATTTGTTGATATTCATTTTGCAAAGCTGGTTGATGTTACACTGAGAACTAAAGTTTATGACAATCTGTATCATAAGCAGGTTTAGAGTATTCTGAGAACTTATCAGTATAGGAAAAAGATAAGATTGTTACAGATATTACATATTGTCCAAATAGCCTCAAAGCTAGCCCTAAGTGGTGACATTCATCCTAACCCCGGCCCTATCAGCAAACCCCTAACCTCAATCACTGCCCCTCAACCCAACACCAACCAAACATCAATCATTTCCAATAGGGATATAGCAAATATATTAATACTAAATATAAATATAAGAAGTATAAACAAAACAATCCATGATCTCCATGCCAACATCTGTCTATGCTCACCAGATATTACACTACTTACAGAGACATGGCTAAACCCCAACACCAACAATAATGAAATACTTCCACCAGGCTACAATATCATATATACTGACAGAATAAAAAAAGGGGTAGTGATGTTGGTCTACTCTTTAAACACCACTTCTCCATAGAAACATTAGATGTCAAAACCTTAGAACTTAAAAATGCAGAAATAATATTTGCCAAACTAAACATCAACTCCAATAAACATATATATATATATATATATATATATATATATATATATATATATATATATATATATATATATATATGGTGCCTATTAAATGAATGAACTTTTCAAAGTTCGAATGTCATATGGTCGACACCATATAATCGAACTTTGAAAAGTTCAAAGGTGAAAATCAACGGCTCCGTACAGCGCAGAATGGGAAAATTTTCCTTTTCTGCACTGAAGTGTGGTCTTGGAGTTGGTATATTTAAGTAGGGAGGTGTGGTGCAGGGGGGCTTGCCTCCATGCTCGGAGCATTAAGGTAAGTTTTTTTTTTAATTTTTTATTATATATTCGATGTTTCAAACTTCGTTCATATGTTGTTGAACATATGAGGTTTGAAGTTTTGAATCTTGAATATATACTATAGACCCTATATATATATATATATATATATATATATATATATATATATATATATATATATATATATATGCGTATGTGTGTGTATATATATATATATATATATATATATATATATATATATATATATATATATATATATCTATATATATATAGAGGTTTACTATCATATGTTTGTAGTCACTGCGATCGAATGTTCAGATTTCCAAATAACATGCTGGAAAATCTGAACACCGAACACAGTAAATTCCGAACAAAGCATTTCAGTAAAGTTGAATGCCGAACATGTCAACTTTACTGAAATGCTCACATCTGCTCAGCAGTAAAACACACTTTTTGCACGGGAGCAAGCCCCCCTGCACCCCCCATGTGGGGGTCTGTACACCCCACCCCCCTACTTATATACAAACTCCGAGATTGCACTAAAGTGAAGGAAAGGGTACATTTCCCGATTCCCCACTTTAGTGTGATCTGCACCACAATGTCGAACCTTGTAATACCGAATGTTTGCTATTACAAGGTTGACATTGTGGTGCTCGCATTGTCAGATATGCTAATTAGGTTCCGAACATATGTCAGTCATACAAAGTGCGATCGCCTATTATAGAATAAACCTATATCTATATCTATATATATATATATATATATATATATATATATATATATATATACATACATGGATTCATTTCATAATCTCAAAATACTGAAATCTCGAATTTCAGTATCTCGAGACCATAAAGTCGAATCCACATAACACCGTCAGCCCAAAGCCACAAAATTTCAAACATTGAACACACAGCACACACCAGAACACACATACACCACAACACCCACATCACAAAAAAAAATGCCACACATCCACAAACCTACACCACAAATAAGCATGGGAGCAGGCCCCCCTGCTCACCCATGTGGGGGGCTATGCTCCCACACCCCCTACTTATATATACTAACTCTGAGATCGCACAAATGGAAAACAAAAGAAAACTCACACACATACATTCTACAGTCCTGCATGCGCGTGCGCGTGCACACACACACACACACGTACACACACACACACACACGCACACACGCACACACACACACACACGCACACACGCACACACACACACATCGCACATATTAGCACACTCACATACACTCAAACCCTTACAAAACACTCACTTACCTTACATTACACCTAAATCTACACACGGCAATGTATACCAGCAACATAAAACCCCAGACATTATGTAGTGTAAAGCCATAACCGCAAATTCAAGATATTTGAATTCACGATTATGCACTTTCGCTATTTCGAAAATTCAATTTTATAGTCTTGAGATACTGAAGTTCAGCATTTCAGTATTTCGAGATTATAAAGTGTTTCTCTCTCTCTCTCTCTATATATATATATATATATATATATATATATATATATATATATATATAAAATAACATCCTCCTTTGGTGTAGCAATAACCTACCCCAGGAAACACTCATAATGGGTGATCTCAATATAGATTGGTCAGATTGTGATTCTCCATACCCCAAAAACTGTATTAACATACATGGCTTCTTGCAACTAATCCAATCACCCACCAGAATTAACAAATCCCACCAACAAACATTCCACTTTAGACTGGATGCTTACAAACAGGCCTGCCCTTTACCCCCACTCAGGTTGTCTGCCAGACAGCCTCAGTGACCACTATCCCACTTATTTGACCAGAAAAAGAACAAACCCAACAAATAACCTATTCTACTACAAATAAGAAACAAAAAACAGCTCAACCCCAACAAACTTGTAGAAATACTTAAAAGCTGTAATTAGTCACCATTAAAACAGCTTCCACTTCAAGAAGCCATTAGTTACATCAACACTACCTTCCTCCATTCTAAACTCTTAAGCGCCCAGTAGATACATACACATTAAGTCTAACTATGCCCCTTGGCTAAAGAAAGAAACTCTAAATCTTCTCTGACTTAGAGACAAGGCTTGGTCTACCTGGAAATCAAATAAGTCCCAACTCACATGGCAAACTTATCAGAACTTAGAAACAAAGCTAAGAAACAAATTAAAATGGATAAAGTCCACTACTACACTGAAATACAAGCCAGGCACCACAAAAATTCACAAATGTTCTGGTCCACTATAAACAATATCCTTCTACCAGGGAAAACAGGAACACCCCCTCCGACCACTGCCAACAACTCAGGCAATATTGCTACTCGATTTAAAAAATATTTTACAGAAACCATCCTAGAACTATCCAAAACTCAAACTCCCTCAACAACCAAACCCCCAATCCCCACAATAAACATCTCACCACTGTTCTCTATCCAACCAGTAGCAACTGACATTATCAAAAGACTGCTGAAAAAATTAAAACCCACTAAACTAGCCACAGGCAGCCTACCTGCTGAATACTTACAGATAGCAACAGAAGGTATAGCATACCCTATTTCATTGCTAATCAATAGATCCATAGCTGAACACCAGGTCCCTCCAATCTGGAAAACCTCATATATCATTCCCCTACACAAAGGAGTCCCATCAACTGAACTAAATAACTATAGACCATTTGCAATATTGTCTCCACTATCTAAAATTCTTGAAAGAGCACCTCATAAGTAACCCACTGACTACCTTCTCACTAACAATCTCCTAACTAATACCCAACATGGATTCAGACCATACCATCGCACAACCACTGCACTAATGTCTTTCACTAACACTGTCAACTTCCATAGGACCAATAATAACTATGTGTCTTCTATCTTCCTAGACCTGTCAAAAGCCTTTGACATGTTCTCTCATGCTAACCTACTAAATACCCTCACTGACCTTCATTTCTCAAACTCCACACTTGTATGGTTCCAAGATTTCCTTACAGGACAGCAAAAAGCAGTTTCTTTGCAACAAACTCTATCACCCCTACTATCAATCACTCTTGGAGTGGCTCAAGGTTCTATCTTAGGCCCACTTCTATTCTCTATATTTATTAAAAAACTCCATCTAGCAACCACTCATGCATCACTCATCCAATATGCAGACAACTCCACAGTGATCTGTTCTGCACCCTCTCTGTTGGATCTTCAGACTCTAACTCAAAAAAATTTTCATGAAGTGAAGTCCTGGCTCACAAATGCTAACCTAATCTTAAACCCTAAAAAAAACAAACTAATGGTCTTCCTCACTAATAAAATTGTTCTCCTCTCTAACACCATCTTCATCTCCTTAATTAACAATACCATTATCACCCCATCACCACACACTAAACTTTTAGGAGAAGAAATCTACTGCAAACTTAAATTTGATATTCACATTTCCAAGACAGTGACAAAGGTGCATAAAAACTAGGTACTCTATACAGGAATAAACACTACTTTACCAAAAATGCCAAAATAGCTATTGCCCAACCAAACACACTTAATCGCCACCTTATTGTATGCAGCCCCTGTTCTCACTAATCTCAATAAATCTGAATTACAAAAACTTGAATCCTGCTATAATAAAATTACAAGATATGCCACAAATTCACCAACTAGATCACACCACTGCCTCGCACTCAAGCAACTCAACTGACTAGAGCTCCTCCATCTCCTACACTATACACAACTGACAATGGCCCACAAAATCCACTCAGATCCAGAAAAAATACCAGCCTTCATTAACTGGGAAAACTCGTGTACCAATAAACTTGCCCAACGTTTCCTGGAATTCATTAATTTAAATGCCCTGGACCAGCTTGTTCTTACCCCCACTAGAGGTAGCAACATCCTTGACCTGGTCATTACTAACATGGGTAACCATTGCTTTACACCAGTAGTTAACTCCTCCCTGGTTAGATCCAACCACAAACTAACCACCCTGGAAATCCACATCCCTCCCACTCCACCCCACCCACAAAGGTAACCACCATGAAAAACTTCTCCAAAGCTAACGTTGGGCTCCTAAAAACAGAGGCAGCTAACCTCATTGCACCCATGCAAATGTAGAATAGTTGCATGACCACTGAATCATACACCAATGCACTGTACAAACATGTACACAAATGCATGGATCTCGCCATACTCAATAGAAGCAAGATGCTCTCCTTCAAAAAATGAAGCCAATCTAGTAGACCCCTGCCATAAACAAACTCTACAACAGAAGGAGGAAACTGATGCAGAATAAGGCAAAGTCCCAAGACTGGAAAAACTCCCTTATCAGCCTCAACAAAAAGTTGAGATCCCGCATCAAATCCTCAAAAGCTAGCTATGAAAACAGAATTGCAGCAGATAGTAAAGACAACGACAAGGCCTTCTATAGTTATGTAAAGAATCTCCATGGCAATACCAAGATTTGCTCTGAGCTACTGCACAATGGCACCTCCTATACTGAGCCAACAGACATTGCCAATATACTGGCTTACAGATTCAGTGCCAACTTTACCCCTCCCCCCAAAGGACCAATCACAATACCAGTAGATTGCCAGGCACCGAGTATTACTGCTGCACAGGTTAAAACATCACTGTCCGAGGCCAAGAATACAGCTTCCATGGGACCTGACAATATCCCTGGCTATGTTCTATATGAACTACAGAATGAACTGGCACCTCATATGTATGCCCTGTTCAATCATAGCCTCACCTTAGGCTTTGTCCCTACCGAATGGTGCACTGCTACAGTCATCTCTCTCCACAAAGGAGGAGCGACTACAGACCCTGGGAACTATTGCCCCATTAGCCTGATGAGTCTGATATGCAAAGCTATGGAAGGCATCATCATGGACCTAATAAACAAGGATACAGGGAATCTCCAAACACTGGATCCCACACAGTTTGGTTTTGTGAAAGGTAGATCATGCTTGCTCAACTTGGATGACTTCTTTGAGTCAGTCACCAGAGCTGTGGATGAAGGCAAGGTGGTTCATACAGCATACCTTGATCTGGCCAAGGCATTTGATACCATTCCCCATTCAGGAATCATAGAAAAACTCACTAAGCAAGGCATCAACCCCTATATCACTAGGTGGGTTTCAAACTGGCTCGTAGATTGAACCCACAGTGTGAAACTAGCAGACTCCAAGTCAGACTATCAACCAATCACAAGTGGAGTCCCACAGGGTTCAGTCCTGGGTCCTCTCCTGTTTGGTATCTACTTCTCTGAAGTCCAAGCCAACACAAAGGGTCTCTGGCTGACTAAGTTCACAGATGATTGCAAGTTGGGAGCTATTATTAGCTCCCCAAGTGATGTTGACATCCTACAGAAAGGCCTCACAGAGACCAACAACTGGTGTCAGAACCATGGCCTTAAGCTCAATACCAAATATGTGTTGTCATCCCCTTTGGGGAAAACCCAGTTCCCATGAATTACCACATCAATGGTAGTCCACTGAACACAGAAGGCATTATAAGAGATCTGGGAACACAGGTTGACAGCAGCCTCTCTTTTGACCACCACATTGTCACTGTGGTCAGAAAGTCCTTCTATGTGGCACATCTCATTGCAAAGGGTTTTGCATCCAGGAAGAAAGAGGTCATTGTCTCCCTCTACTCTTCCCTCATTAGGCCTATCATCGAGTACAATGCCCCATTTGGCATGTATCTCACTAGACACCTGCAACAACTGGAGAGGCTGCAAAAGTACCTCACAAAGAGGATCCTAAGCCTTAAACATTTGTCCTATATGGACAGACTCAGAAAACTCCAACTATTCTCATATCACCTACTTAGAGGCAACCTCTGCTTGACATACAAAGCCATGTCTGATCCAGCTCTGTTAGAAATGCTACATCTAAAGAAATCGCAATCCCTCCGCACCACACACTCCAGTGACCTCAACCTCATTACCACAATCAACAGAATGTGCTGGAGGGACAGGTTCATAACCCAGAGACTAGCCTTGCTATGGAAGAGACTTCCCATACATGTCAAACAGAACACCTCACTGGCCCTCTTCAAGAGAAACATTGATGAGTGGATGTAAAATAGAAAATTCACCCTGGGGATCACTCCAGTGGCTCTACTCATCAGAGGCACTGGGAACTAAGGTTGGGTGGCATGATGTCAGGGTAATCCTATGGGTTAGGTTTGTAAAGGCTCCAAGGCCATTAGCCTAGTACACACCTATGAACCTATGAAACTTACAAACCCTTCTCCAACCCTACGTTATCAATAGACCACTATATTCCACCAACAAAAAACAAATAAAAAAATACTTATCCAGAAACCAAGCAGGGGATTCCCTATTTGCTAACTACATAGGTAAAATCTGGAATGAACTGCCAGTAAACATTACCTCCATAATGTCCTTACCTCTATTCAAAACTAGCCTAAAATCACTTCCTTAGCAGGTCATTCTACCCATGCTCTGCCCCCAGCTAATGGATAGCAACTCACTCTCAACTGTCTCCTCTACAAATTTTCCTGGCTAATTAAACACATAAACTATAATTATTTTTAACATCATAATGTAACCTACCTTCTAATGGCCTACTTTTTTTCATTGATGCCTAAATGCTACTGACATACACTATGGGCTCTTACTTATACTACAATATTTTCACTGTCTTACTATCTATATCTACTCATGCCTGCATAAAATTCCTCTAATGTACTACTGGATTGTAGAATGCTTGTGAGCATAGCACACTGTATACCAATATATTGTATACTACTGTTTCTCATCCTTTTATTGATGTATATAAGTCACATTTAAGTTATGTAATTTAACAACGGCCTATTGGACTTCAATGTATTTTATTACTTCCATTTTTTCATGTTATTCATATTTGTCATGTATATGTACTAACTGGAGCTTTTCTCCCCGGGCCTCCGCTGAAAAACGACATGTGTCCAGTTGGACTTTTCCGGTAAACAAATGCAAAATAAAATTAATAAATTATAAATTATTGTATTGAGTTAATGATTTGGGCAGATGTGTAGAAAGATAAAGACAGGGGAATTTGTTAAACAAGGATTTCCCCTAAGTGGGATACTTTTTATGTAGTTATGAGTGCCGCCATACTTTCATGTGAAGATATATTAACAGAGGCAATGGTTGTAACAAAACAGGTGGTAAAGCTGCTGGAAGTCTTGGTTTATGCTGATGCCAGTTATAGCAAATATATGATATGGATAGTGGGCGTAATACAATTAAATAAGTTAAAACAAAGGTAGGCAGGAGCAATAGGATCAAGTGATAGAGAAGATGGATATACCTTAAGAAAAATTATAACATCATCATTTAAAATGTTTATTTGATTAATGGAATATTGTTGGGGATAGCAAGGGATGTTGCAAGTTTATATATGTTGAATCTGACACACGAAAAGAGTTGAGATTTTGTATGGGTGGATCAAGACTGAAAAAAGGGCCATTATGTATAATGAATAAAATAAAAGAGGTTGAATATTGTTGTATTTAGGTATTTTTTGTGCAAAATTAAAATTAATAAAAGTGAAGGAGGAGAAACAGGAAAGTTATTGTAACAAATTTGTTGTAACAGAAATCTAAGGATGATTAGGAAATTAGCAAAAGGAAAACAAGAATGTCAATGGCAGAAATGTAAAAGGAGATCAAATACATTATCTTATGTGTAAACTCAACAGTGAAAATCTGGAAGGTATTAGGAGGATGTGGTATTCCAAAAAAGGGGATTTTATTTAGAATATTGTTATGAATATCTGGATGTTAAAAAGATGGGATAAGAAGAGCAGGAATCTTATAAAAAGATATATGAGTGGAATGACTTTATATGTCATATGTTTGGATATGTTTCAGTTAATGGAAATGTGAAATATAAAGTACTACAGGAAAGAAAATACAATGTGAATGGGTTCAGTATGGAAGAGAGCATGTTTTTAGATATTGTGATTGGACAATAAAGAATATGTGATGGATGGAAAATTAAAAATATAAGTAAGGACACAATTCTAATTTCATCATTAAAAAGTGTGGAATGAAGGGTTGGGAAAGCACATAATATCACTTGTTAACCAAGTAGGCCCACTGGACAAACAGTCACTTTTCAGGGACAACCCAGGAGCAATGTTTGGTTAAGTGACTTCCTCAGGGTCACTAGGCAGGCAAATGAGGGCTAAAGGAGTCAAACCCTATATTCTAGGAACCACAGCGTACAGATTTAACCCTCTGAGCCAACTGCCAGCAAGAGGAGTGTTCATCAAGTCTTTTGGACCATATGGAAAGGAATGTGTAAAGAGAATCCATGTAACAAAAAATGGGATCTGAGTGAAGTAATGCAGAATTTGAAGGTTTTATGACAGAGTGGGGGCTGAACTAGCTAAAATGTTATATTCTTACTGTTGTATATATATTTTATATATAAGTTTTTGCATATTTTTAAAAATAATTTGCATATACAGTGCTATCTTTATATTATATAATAAAGAACCCCTACCTTTTCCATAAGTTCCATGTGATTTTTTTACATCAACCTGAGCCATAACAATCTCAGGCAGATGGGACCTTAAGAAGTTAACTTGTGAGTGTTTCTGCCATTTCACACTGAGCTAATTGGAGGAAGGGCACTGAGCAAACTCTAATCTGTGATATATAACATTAAGTATCCTGTTTTTTATCTTTACGAGTTATTTATAGCACTTTTATTGTCTGCTATATACTTTTCTAGCTAGGTTCACTGTGTGTGAGGTATTAACTGGAAATTTTCTAAATTTGTTAAACATCTGTTTGGGTTTGTTTGTTTGTTCTGATTTCCTGCCAAGGAGTGCATCATATAAACTTATTTGTTTGCAGTTAAAAGCATTCTCTAGAGTCTCCTTGCTCCTTTATCTGTTTAAAACTTTTATTTAAAAGCTCACTGCTGCTTTTCTGCTGTAATAAACATTTCTGTAGTTTTTTTTTCTACCTAAGTAGTGTGGGTAGTTGTAGCATTGTCCATATTCAGGATTGTGTTTTGGGCCTAGTTGTTTGTTTGTAGAGGCTATGTGTCTGAGTACATGTTCCAGGCCATCTTAGTTTAGCCAAAGCCATTTTTGCATTTCAGTGAGAGGGAAGTGTTTATGGTCATTGGCTGATTGGGGTTACCTGGACTACGGCTTGGAGTAAGTATCTCATTGGTTCTTTTGAGCTTTTTTATAGTTGTTATAGGTTCCAACTTTCTGTTACTTAAGAAGTTAATTTGTGAGTGTTTCTGCCATTTCACACTGAGCTAATCGGAGGAAGCGCACTTAGCAAACTCTGATCTGTGATATATAACATTAAGTATCCTGCTTTTGCTTATTTTTACGAGCTATTTATAGCACTTGTATTGCCTGCTGCTTACTTTTCTAGCTAGTTTCACTATGTGTGTGGTATTAACTGGAAATTTTCTACATGTGTTAAGCATCTGTTTGGGTTTGTTTGTTCTGATTTTTGTTTCCAATCCTCTCTGCTTATTGATATCCTGTTCTTATACTTGGTGGCTTTGCAGTTACCCGCCCCTACTGTAAATTTGATCTGGGACACTCCTCCCAGTCTAGTGTCATTACCTCATTCTACCTAATACAGGGAGAACATTTGAGAAGGCCAACCCACTTAGTTTCCTAACTTTGAATTATCTTCTGCTCCTCCTGTCTTCCTCATTTTGATAAAATGAGATTTGACATTGTGGTGTTTCAATATTATGAAGTAGACCCATATATATATATATATATACAGCTCAGTTTGGCAGACCACCTACTTTTACCTCAGATCGCCTGTGTGTATGGTAATTTTGGTGGACTTTCTAAAATGTGTCAGCATTTACTTCAGAAAATGCATATCAGTACAATATCCCTGATTTTTATATGTTTGTTGTGTATATTATAGCATGTCTTTTTTTAAAATATATTTGTTAACCAGGCAACTACACTTTTCAGGGGCACTGTCTAGTTAAGTTACTTGCTCAGAATCACATAGTAGGCCAATGGAGGTAGATAGAATCAAACTATGTAGCCTTGATTCCAGGAACAAACTCATTATGAGTGTAGAGCCTTAATCCTCTGAACAAATTGTCAGAGCATTGCTAGATTCATCATTTTCTGGTAAGTAACTGAGGATTACAGTTGCTCAATAATGCCAGTCATTACATTTTCATAGTTCTTGTTGTTCAGAAAATGCATGCTGAGGCAAAACCTGTTATGCTGTTATTTTTTAAGTGAATTAGATTAGTCTGCCTCATGGGCGGTCACGGTGGTACAGAGGTTAGCGTTGCCGCCTCACAGCAAGAGGTTCTCCGGCTCGATCCTCGGCTGGGGTACCTTCTGCGCGGAGTCTGCATGTCCTCCCTGTGGTCATGTGGGTTTCCTCTGGGTGCTCCGGTTTCCTCCCACATCCCAAAGACATGCTGTAGGTGGAATGGATACTCTAAATTGGCCCTAGGAGTGAGTGTGTGCATGTGTGTGCCTTCTGTGGAAGGTTGGGTGCCGGGCTGGCAACTCAACACTGTAAAACTCCACTGCCAATCATGAGCAGACAAGGCGATCCGCTGTGGCGACCCCTAACTGGGAAAAGCTGAAAGAAGTAGAAGAAAATGAGTCTGCCTCGTATCTGTCTCTGATTTTGCAGAACATCTCTGATTTTGCCTCAGATTTATGCCCTGTCTCTCATTAATGCCTTTTTTCCTGATAACTCATTTAGGAGTAAAGTCAGTCAATGATGGCAGCCATGCAGTTTATAGTTATTCTTGTTCAGAAAATGCATGCCCATGCAACATCTGTTGGTTAACATTGAACTGAAGTAGTGAGGCACTTGCATCTCTTAGCTGTTAATGAACTGCTTCCTGTAATCAAATATACAAGGTTTGAATCCTTTCACCTCCATTTGCCTACTGTGGGACTTTGAGCAAATCATTTAACCAGACAGGTCACCCCTGAAAAGGGACACTTTATCCATGGGTTTAAGTTGTTAATAAACAGATAAATAGAATAATATTTAATATTTGCCATATTTGGTTCTTTGTCTCAATATTATTCTTGGTTTTGTACAGAATTCTTAAGCAAAGAAGTTGAGGCATTTTGTCTGTTCCTTGTAAACTTTGTGGTTTCCTTGCAAAATCTTGTGGATTGCAGTCACTAAATAATGGCAGACATGAGTTTCAGGCTGTATATTCTTTAGAAAATGCTTGCAACATACTAAGTATATAAGAGAAATATTTAAAATGTATTCCTGAGTTTGGTTTTTGCCTCTAATTCTTGAGATAAGAATTTGAGCAGGCAGAGGAGAGTTGCAGTGGATTGCAATGTATGGTTCTGACAGCTATGAGCTGAAATAAATTTCTGGGACATTGTTTATGAATTTATTCATTTTGCTCTCAAGAAGATATCTGAAGTATACAGTCATGCAAGTGGCCGTAACTGATTATCGTCTGTGTCTACACAGTACAAGGAGGTTTTAAAAAGAAAACTCGGCATTATGCATTATAATTACAAAATTTAACATAACAAAATCTAAATAAGCAGTGTCATCATTACACACAAAAGTATTTCACTAGTGCTTTAATAGACAAAAATCTAGTGAATATTTTACAATAATATTTATTCTTACCGTACATGCTGTCCCTCATCTTACGTGCATTAAGACATTGAGGCACAGGTGTTCAAGTATTTTATTATGCACAAACACATCAGGGTGGATAGAAAGAACATTGAACTTAAACAAACTAACTTACTGACTAGCTGCAAACATTGCATGTTCTCACTCTGACTGCTCACTCAAAATGGCACTCACTCTTGCATGTGCTCAGTAGAGATATGCACATGCCCACAGATTGAAAAGCTTCTTAAAGGTATATTACACACACTGATCTTCATCCTCCCTCTTTACTGAGCTGTCTTATATTAGCAAATGACATTTCAATAGGCATGCATTATACAAACAATGATAAAGAAAATAACAGTCATGTCCATATTGCCGTGTATCTGGAACAAGGTATCGAAATGCGACCTGGTCTTGTGACATAATTATTAGGACTGGGTTTAGCAACAGGGACAGTCACTGGGGAATGTTCTGTTTGAGGACTCACAGGGATTTTCTCAGGAACAGAGATTACTGATGGAATGTCCTCTCATACAGGAGCATTTGACAAGTCCCTCTGAGAACTAGAGTGTTTGTCACAGGCAATATGCTGTAACACTGGTTCAGATACTGGTAACAAATGCTTCCAATTTCATCGGAATTCCACTCCTTGTGATTCTATAATATACAAACAAGGCTCTTGACAAACTTTTCACAAATCCGATGTGATCAAAACCTTTTGATGTCTGCAGCCTCACTATCTCTCCTTTTTGTAAAGAACAAAGCAGTTTGCCGGATCCATCATAGTAAGATTTCTAGGACAAATGCTTTTTAACACTTGGGCTCTTACTGCTTTGTTGTTTTTAGCACACAGAACCAATAGATCACTGTTGATAGGTAAGGTAGTTCTGGTGTGTCTCGACATAAGATGTTGTACAGGAGAGCCTAGATGATTATCACAAAGAATGTTTCTGAGATTCAACAGGTTTAAGAAAACATTGGTATTCTCACGTTTAGATTTCTCTAACAACTATTTTGCACTTTGAACTGCATTTTCAGCCAAACTGTTTGACTGAAGGTATTCAGAACTACTTGTGATATGAAAAAAGTCCCCCTCTTGTGCAAATTTCTCAAACTGGTGACTTGTAAACTGTGCACCATTGTCAGAAATAACTCTGTGTGGACAACCATGGACAGAAACATGACGTTTCAACTTAGTAATGACAGAGCTGGAAGTGAGGTTGGGAAGTAGGTCAATCTCGAACCAATTTGAGTAAGAGTCTACTAACACCAAATAATGCTGACCATTCCACTCAAAGATATCTGTGGTGACTGTCAACCAAGGTAGTTCAGGAATCTGGTTTAGATGAAGTGGTTCTTTCTGTTGATACAGCTTTGTATTATTACATACTGAACAAGATGAAAGTACTTTCTCAATATCTCTTGAGAAAGAAGGCCAAAATACTAGATCTCTTGTCCTTCTTTTTTGTAGAATCAGTTCCTGGGTGGCCACAATGCAAGATCCTAATGTACTGAGGTTGCAAGGATTTTGGAACAATTTCTTTAGGACCTTTCCATTGTCTGACAAAATCTCATCTCTGTAAGGAAAATATGGTTGCACTTCTTCTAGTAAATAACATTGCTTTGATGGCCATCCTCAACTGATAAAGAGGTTGAGCTTCTGAAGAACTACATCTGAAGCTGTATGAGTTATGAGCTCATCAAGATGTGTGGAAGAAAAATATCTTATTTCCATGACCTCAAACTCAAGTTGCTCATTGTTATGTGGTTCTGTGGTTTTCCTGAGTGATCTGGATAAAGTATCGGCAAGATAAAGAAGTTTGCCTTTTGTATAAACAATACTGAAATCTTGCTACTGGAATTTGAGAATCATATGTTGCAATCTTGCAGGAGCTGAATGCATAGGCTTTGTCAAAAATATGACCAAGGGTGGTTGATCCATTTCGATCTGGATAGGTTGGCCATAAATATAATCAAGGAACTTCGGACATACAAACACAATGGCCAAAAGCTCTTACTCAATCTGGGCATACTGCAGCTCAGTCTGGGTAAAAGTTCTCAAAGCAAAGGCTACTGGTCTAAATTCTTGAAAAATAACTGCACCTAGACCAAACTTAGAAACATCAGAGGAATGATTAGCTGGTTTATGAACATCATAGTAGCTGAGAGTTGGTGGACTAGCAATCTTGTTTCAAAACATCAGATACTCTTGGGTGCTGTTCTGACCATGACCAAATTACATCTTTGCATGCCAGTTCTCATAGCAGTGCTGAAAGTTGGATTAAATATGAAATGAACTTGCCTAGATAGTTGACCATGCCAAGAAAATGCTGTAGGGCTTGAACATTGTCTGGAGCTGGCATCTCAAGAATGGCTGTTTGCTTAGAAGGATCTGGTTTTAGACCTAAACTGGTAAATAAGTGGCCAATATAAGTAACTTCCTGTAGCCTGAATTGGCACTTTTGTGGATTGAGCTTAAGATTCACTTCACATGCTCTTTCCAGAACTTTCTTGAGGTTTCTGTCATGTTCGACTTCACTATTGCCTCTTATTAGAATATAATCTACTATAATAGCACACGGATAGCCCAAAATATTTTGCTCCATTATGTGCTGAAAGGCTTCACTGACAGAGTTTATCCCAAATGGCATTCTCAGAAATCTGTATCTTCCAAATGGTGTACTGAATGTGGTCAGTAATGAAGATTTTTTGGTCAAGCAAAATTTGCGAAAATGAACTCTTTGCATCTAAGACAGAAAAAACAGTGGCATTTGGCATGAGGGTAGCAACCTCCTTGACTGTGCACATTGGATGATGAGGCCTTTTTAATGCTTTGTTCAAATCTCTTGGATCAATACACATTCTGATAACATCTGAGCTTTTCTTGTGAGCTACAACCATGGAGGATACTCATTCAAGAGGTTGTTTCACTGGACAAATTACTCCTTGTGGCACCATTCTGTATGTCTCGGCTTTAACTCTGTTTTGCATAGCTACTGGAACTTTCCAGGCTGTTCTGATAACTGGGCTGACCTCTGGGTCTAACTTCATAGAGTACACAACTGGTAGCTTGCCTAGTTTTTGATGTTATGCAGGCTTACATGGTGAACTTCTTTATTAAGTGAAAGCAGTCCTAGATTCAACTGTCTCTGAGGCCTAATAATGACTGAACGTGTCTCTTGACTACGTAAAACTGCAAGTGATAGCTGTTCCCAGAAAAAGAACATGAAAGCACCACTGAGCCTTTGGTTTTAATCTCTTCACCCCCATAGCTTAAAGCTTTGCACACTTTGTCAAATCAAGATGTTCTGCAGCTTTTACTCTAGCAAATATTTCTGTTGACATAACATTGCACTTTGAGCCAGTACTTACTTTGAGCTCTGTGTGGGTCCCATTAATTCAAACAGTAGAAAATATTTTGTTCTTTGCCCACAAATCTACTCTATTAACTGTTTCACCAAGCACAAACACTCCATCAACATAATAAATAGGGTCACAGCTGTCTAATTGATCAGCTTGCATCTTGGAATGCCCTCTTTATATAAAATAATGTGTCTTATTTGATTTATAAAATCTTTTGAAATGATTTCACTTATTGCAAGACTGACACTGTTGACCAAAAGCTAAGCACTTTTCTTGTTTGGGCTGGTGATCTCCCCCACAATCGCGACAACTAACTAGGAATTTTGGGAATGCAGCTAATTGTGTTGGTTTATGGAAGGTGATAGGGGTGGAAACAACCATGATCTCTTTTAATTTTGCTGACTCACCCTTGTGCTGCACTAAGCATGCCCGTTTTACAGAGCTAGGCTTGGAACTTGCTGGGAAGACTCAGGGTTTCCCAAGTACTACTACAGAGCCTGCAGTAGCTGCCATGTGTTTGGGCCTGTTTCTTTTAACCATGTGCTATATACTGTCTACATGAGCTTTGTCACTGCTTTCCACAATTATTCTCATTTGTAAGCATACTTGTGTGCCTTTCTGTAAGGTCGTATATCTGACAAACCTCAGTGACCTTATTTAAAGTTTAATCACTGTCTCAAAGCAAAATCTTTCTCACAGTATAATTATTAATACCACACACAAGCCTGTCTTTTATCAAATCATCTTTCAAATCACCAAATCTGCACATTTTAGTTTTATTTCTTAAGTCAGTTATATATGCAGCAACAGTTTCACCAGGCTTTTGATCCCTTGTAAAAAATAAGTGCATTTCCATTGTAATATTCATTTGGGGGCTACACATCTCTCTAAATTTATATTTTAAGCACTCGTGGTCTTCCCTTGTTTTAGCTGGTACCACAATATGTTGGTTTCCCTCTCCCCTCCAAACACAGCTGGGGCATACACAAATTAATATTCTCTTTCAATGGCTTCTGAATCAGCCAAATTATGTAGAATAAATGCTTTAGTATGCATCTTTGTCAGAAAAAGCAGCCTGTATGAAAATATTGTATTCCTGCTCAAACACTTTCCAATTCTCTGTAAAATTGTTATCAAACACAAGTGGCGCGAGTCAGTGAAATCCTTCTGCCATGCCCACAAAGTATAGCAAAACACAATGCAAACTGGCCCTTATACTTATGTATGAATTCACACACACACACCAGGTACTTGTAATAATATTCAAATGCACAATAAGCTCTTCAAAATACTGTACTCTATGAAATATTCTTTGAAATAACTGTACTTTGTGAAATAACTGCACTGTAATACTGCATGCACTTGTAAACACTTTGCAAACTTTGGGTACTTTGAATAGCTTTAGTTAATACAAAAAAAGTAGCACATAGTGAAAAACTTGGTCATTTTCCCTTGTTGTACATTTTATGAGATTTGGATATTGTTTCAAATGTTTTCATAATTATTTTGAATGCTTTTATTAATATGGCACAGTTTTGGGCATTTCGTTTGATAAAAAATTCATTTTGAGCATTCTGAATATTTTGTTTTATATATGTAGTGAAAGAAATCATTTAAGCAAGTTTTAGCACCTGGAATTTGTTTCTGACCTGTTTTGTGATTTGTTTGAGCAGTAGGGATGATCCACTCCTGCATATTCCTCCAACATTAACCGGTTGTGTCATAGATGTGACTCTGGATCCCATTCTGACACCATGTTGCTCTTCTTATGTGCATAAATATACATTGAGGCACAGGTGTTCATTTAAATATTTTATTATGTACAAACACTTCAGGATGGATGGAAAGAACATTGAACTTAAACTATCTAAATAACTGACTAGCTACCAGAGGTGCCAGAAGCTGTTGAAAGCTGGGGGTGAGAGGGGAACTTAGTGATCTAAAAAGGGCAATTTTTAAAAATATTTACTCCCTCAACACAGGTTCACTTGGAGGACGTTTTAAGCTTAGCTAATTTCCCTTTTGGTGCTTGAATTAACATTTCCTGACTGGTCTTCCCCATCCCATGGCTGATAATTGCATATTAGTCCTAGTGAGAATAACTGTGATCATACCATAGATAATTAGAGGGGACCTATGTAAGAGATGCAGCATTTAGGAACTGCCTCTATCCATTACTGGCATGAGGAGCAATCCTGGGGTGCATTCTATTTAGATACCCGGACTGAGTATTTCTGATGCCATTTGACTTGCTGATGTTCAGTAGGTCCATCTGTATTGGGTTGGAGGATGGCTTGTATGCAGTACTAGAACATCTTCCCACACTTATAGCCATCAACCCACTTATAATGATTCTGATTGTCCACCTCCTCATCTTTACTACTGTTGCAAGAAAAAGGCATCCAAACTAAACACAGTACATGACTCTGGGAGTTTATTACATAGGATCTCTTAATCAAACAGTGCTCTTGGGTCACCATGAAAAGGGATGCACATCTGCCTAGGAACCATCATAGTCTCATATAACAGCATCAAGTCCATTGTACTGAGTGTACATTCCAAAAAACAGGCCTCTTGGCTACAGTCATGTTGGACTGTTTTAAGGGAATTCAGGTGGGCAAAATACTCAGTCTTTTCTTTGATCACATTGTCTGCTACACTGTGGAATAACCTGATCTAGCTTATTTTTGACTTAGCTGCATAACTTGATCTGCACCTGTCTGCCCATCCTTGAATCCTTAACCAAATGATGACAGAAGACATATGTGGATACCACATTTTCAGATGCTCAAAGTGGGGCATTTTCCACTGAAATGAAAAATTTTGCAGTACAGTCCATGCTGTCACAAGAACAAATGTAATTGTTACTTTGTCATTAAAACTAATTGCTATCTGTGAAGACATGTACTAATGCCTATTTGTTTCATATGAAAAAATAATAGTATTGTTCCTAGCAGTACATTATGATATTTATTTGCTACTTTACCTGTTTTTTAGGACAAAACTATTTAAACTGCTGAGTCAAGACAATCCCTAACAATTTATTTATTTTATTTATTTATTTTATTTTACATTTGTTGACCGGGATAGTCCAACTGGATGCATGTCCATTTTCAGTGGAGGCCCGAGGAGAAAAGCTCCAAGGGTAAGCAGATACAGCATTACATAATACCAGCATTACATATTACAAACAGACTATTTACAGAGATTACACAAGTAAGCAAGTTAAACAAGTTCCACAGGTTAGAGTTAATATTGAGCGTAAATCAGGATTAAATTAAATTACACAGTAAACTGGTTAACAGATGTTTACACATTCTAGAGAGAGTTAGCCAGGCTTGATACATTGACATAGCCAGTTAAGTGACAAATGTTGTTTGAGTCTAGTTTTAAATTTACCTAAGGTGGAAAGTATGGTAATAGCAGCTGGAACAACCAAGACTGAAATGAAAAAGCTAATCAAAAGAGATCCCAGCACAAAACATTGAACCTTAAAGATTTTGTATTGACTATCCACATAATTATCAGAACTAATTGAACCGAAATGCTATAAGTTTACAAAAGTTAGACTCTGAAAAAGTGTTTTTTTTAAAGGGGTTTATATGCGTGTGTTGTTACTATATCACAAACAGCAACAGAAACATAAACCCCTTGCACTCAGCCAGCCAACATTATTGTAACAGAGTTAGTTATGCAAAACAACTACCTAATAACTAAAATTATGGGTGCTCAGCATACCTCTAAACCTCTTAGAGCAAGAAATCTGGACAAAGTTATAAATAAAAATGGCACAAAGGCCCCAAAACTGGGACAATTTTTAAATATTGCTCTTACAAACTATAAAGTTGATTGAATAAGTTTTGCATTACCATGAATTTTACGAAGGGTATGAAGCCAGAAACTCAAGCATCTGTCACTGATTATTTTTATATTTGTCCCGGTTTATGAGGTAAGAGGCTGAAAGTTGTGGCTGGTACTGTAAATGAAAATTGTCGTTGGACTTTTTGCAGGGAAACCTGCCAATGAAAACATTTAACATTTAAAGTAGATTCAGAAAGACCACATTTGCAAGATAGATGTCAACTCTCAGTGGAAATCTATATAAGCTGGCATACACACACACACACACACACACACACACACACACACACACACACACACACACACACACACACACACACACACACACACTTTCTCTCCCATACAGAAAAAAAACAATATTAAATTATACACGGACACACAGACACACACACACACACACACACACACACACACACACACACACACACACACACACACACACACTTTCCTTCTTTCTCAACTGAATCTCAACTGAATGGCCACACGCGCAGACACACATTTATCTTCTCTCTTGATGGAACTGCTAGCTTAAATTCTGTTTCCGAGTGCAGAATGTATTTACAGCCACACTGGTGAGCGTGCATGCTATGCATGCAATATCCTCCTTAAAGGAGATGATAGTCAACCTGCAGCTAAAAAAGTGGGAGCCCCCCCCCCCAGCTCCATGGCTCTGACACCTATGCTAGCTACAAACATTGCATGCTCTCACTCTGGCTGCTCACTCAAAATGGCACTCACACTTGCACGTGTTCAGTAGATATATGCACATACCCACAGACTACAAAGCTTCTTAAAGGCTTGGGGAGAAAAGCTCCACATAGATAAATTACAGATACATTTAGTTATTTAGACATGATCAGTATACACACAAATTATAAAAGACATGTTTTTACAGTGGTATGCAGCACATCAACAGTTACAGTGGAGAGAACAAACAAAAAAAGTATTAATTTAGAAATAAAGGTAATTAATACATTTGTGTTGTACAGCTGAAATTTGAAACATAGGTAGAATACATACATAGTACAAAGGTACAGTACATACATTGTAGATTAACCAGTGTTTGTAAATAAGATTGAAAACTATTATCAAGTATTCTAGGTTTAGTATGTGTACCTTATCCGCTTTCACAAGCCTGGGATTCAATCATGGCACTGCCAACTTTGTTTGAGATGTTGCCTGATGAGGTCTTTAAAGGAGGCTTTGGATGATGTGGTTTGAATGCTAGTGGGGACAGAGTTCCATTTTTTAGCCACTGAACTACTATATAGTGTGTCTCCAAAGCTATTGTTGCTGTTGATGACTTCTAGTAGTAGTTTGCTTGATGATCTAAGAGGCCTTTTGGCTGAGTGATGTACTAGGTTTTTGAGGGCAGGACACGCATTGGGGAGGTAATAGATCGAATGACAGAAGCAGAGCTGATTGTAGGTTAGGAGGTTGGGCAGTTCAAGCCAGTGGAGCTGTCTCAAAGCAGTACAGTGATGAGTTCAATATGAGCAATTTGCAGCAAAGTGGGCAATTCTGTTTTATCAGGCTTCCATTTTAGCTTAGTTCAGTTTTGTTGAGATTAGTCAGAATGGGAGATGCATAGAGTAGGGTGGATAGAAGTTGGGAGCAAGCAATGGTTGATCTTGAGTTGTTGGTAAGAAATGGTTTGATATGGTAGAGTGATCCCAGTTTGGCATGTACTTTTTTAATAGTTAAGTTGAGATGACTATCAAATTTTAGGCGGGAGTCTATGGTTATTCCCAATAGCTTAGCCTTGTGCCACTGGAGCGACTGGAGTAGCATTTGTGGAGTAGATAGTGACTTGACTGTTATCAGTGTTTTTGTTAGAACTGGTTATAATCATAAGCTGAGTTTTCTTTGGATTGAGGATAAGTTGGGCTTTGGTAAGGTAGTTTTCAACGTCAGAGAATGGTAGTTGAGTTGTTTGCAGGAGGGTGATAATGTTTTGTGCAGCACAGATTAAGGTAGTGTCATCTGCATACTGAATGATAGATGCATGCTGTGTGGAGGTATGGAGGTCATTTGTGAAGATTGTGAATAGCAGTGGTCCTAAGATAGATTCCTGTGGGACTCCTATAGTTATGGGCAGCTGAGGAGAGAGATAATTTTCCCATTTCACAGCTTGGTATCTGTCAGTTAAGTAGCTTTGGAACCAGGTAAGAGTGGAATTTGATAGGTGATATTGGTTTAGTTTGTTTAGCAGGATTTGGTGTGAGACTGTATCAAATGCTTTGCACATATCCAAAAAAAGAGTTGATACCTGCAGGCCTTCATTTTTGAGATGGTTTACTTTGTCTGTGAAGCAGAGGAGGGTTGTAGTGGTACTATGGGCAGGTGTGAAACCATGCTGAGTAGGTGACAGGATGTTGCTGTCTAGGAGATATTTTAGCATCTGGGTATGGCTGCATTTTTCTAGGATTTTGGCCAGGGGGGAGAGTAAAGCAATGTGTCTGTAGTTATTAAGTTCAGTGGAGGTGAATTATTAATATCTTAATATATTAAGATCAATGAGAGAAATAGACTGCAGAAGGTCAATAAAACCCAAAAAGTCAGAAGTCTGATAAAACAAATAAATGCAGTAATTTGAACTGTCCATAGGGACCCATGTGATATAATAGAAGTAAACAGGATATATTGCTGTGCTGCTAAATTAATAACTGATAAAGTTCTACCACAGGAACACAGGGTAGTGAGGGAAAGGAAGAGGACAAATTGAATACCATCATGGAAGTATCGAATCGAGAAAACTATAAAGCAATTAAGACAAGAAGTGTCACTTAAAAGACTATAGAAGAGGGAATAGATCAACAAAATACTAAGAAAGATAGACATGATTAAAGCAATGCACAGTATTAGAGCAGACCTGGATCTGTTATGCACTATCTCAAGTACAAACTAAAAATTTCAGCACAGGCAGAAAAACTTAGAAGATACACAGATAAATATAAAGGAAAAGTACAAAATAAGCAGTTTATCGATGACCCAAAAAGTTTTATAGAGAACTGAGAAATAAAGTAAAAGGAATTGAAAGACCACCAAAAATGAGGAAGTAGATACATTTTGGAGAAGTATTTGTGAAGATCCTGTGGAACATAACAAAGATGCTAAATGGATAGAAGTAAAATAAAGAATAAGAAGTTTAAAGGTACAGGATATGAAATGGGATGAAATAACAGCCAGAGAGATTGAAGCAAAGTTAAGAAAAGCCTCTAATTGGAAAACCCTAGGCCCAGATGTAGTACCTAACTTTTGGTTAAAGGTATTAACATCTTTGCATGAGGATTTAGCCATGAGTAAGAACTATTTATATGTGCACCCCCAAATGGGTTTATATTAGATAAACGAAAGTTGATCTTACCGAACGCTGTCATGATTGAAAATCCCAGACCTCAAACTCGATATTGTGGGGGGCTGTGCTCCCCCACTATATAGGTTCATAGGTAGGTACTAGGCTATCAGTCCAAGGGCCTAAGTAAGCCTAGCCAACAAGGTTCCATGGCTTACGCCACCCAAGAAAGCTATTTTCCTGTGCCCCTGTCGAGCACAGCCACAGATGTGATCCCCAGGGTGTATTTCCTATTTCCCATCACTCATCAAGATTTTTCTTGAAGAGTGCTAATGAGGAACTTTGCTTGCATAGATGGGTAGCTTGTTCCAGAGTATGAGAAGTCTCTGGGACAGAAATGTATCCCTCCAGTATGTACTGTTTATTGTGGTGACAAGGTTTAGGTCCTTAGAGCGTGTAGCTTGGAGGGATTGGGATTTTATTTATTTATTTATTTATTTATTTATTTATTCCAGTTTGATTACTGGGGAAGTCCACTGGGTCAACATGGCCCATTTTCAGTGGAGGCCTGGGGAGAAAAGCTCCAAGAATGCATTAAAACATATTACATATAGGATTTCAACACAATCAAGATTATTTAGAAAGCATTAAACAGTTTACAGAATATGATTACAAGGAATACAAGACAGTATGAGAGTACAGTTAATACAGAACTGTTTAAAATGTTGCTTTTTACATTAAAGTTATGCTTTTTACATTAGTATAGGTAAGTAGTAATTCTTTGAGATTCTTAAACTGAGTGATTAAGGTTGTATAGCTTTTACCTGTAGTAAGAAGTTACAGGGATTGAGAAACAGCGGAGGTGCTTTGAGTGCATGTAATACAGAAGAAAGTAGTACTCAATATTTACAATATTTACATGTTTTGTTGAGCACGTATAGCTCTAGGAGTTGAAGGATTGTCTAGTATTTACAAGTTTTGTTGAGCACGTATAGCTCTAGGAGTTGAAGGATTGTCTAGTATTTACAAGTTTTGTTGAGCAAGTATAGCTCTAGGAGTAGAAGGACTAGGTAGTATTTACCAGTTTAGTTGAGCAAAACTAGCACTACGGGTAGAAGTAATTAAATAGAGGGATAGAGCTGCAGGGGATTGCAGGGAGAGTTGAATATAGTTGCAGGAATATGTCTATAGGAGAAAGATAGGGCAAATGTGTCAGTATGAGGAGACTCATAATTGAAGTGATCCATGGTTAGGTAGGGGAGGAGGCAGGGGCATTTCCATTTAGTAGATAGGTGTTTGAAAATAGGACCTTGAAATTTTTGGGGTTTGGGGTGGTTCTTAGTGCAGGAGAAAGGGAATTCCATTTTTTGTCCCGGGCATAGGAGAAGAGCAGCTGGCCAGCAGGATGTTTAGGTTTGTGGCTATAAATTAAGTTCTGATGCTCAGATCTAAGGGCTGTGTTGGGAATATAAGGAGGGAGGATATTGGTTAGAGCAGGGCATTTTGTAGGATAAAATATGAGTGAGTGTGCTATGGAGAGTTGTAGGTAATCTAAGTAGTTTGGCAGTTCTAGCAAGTTCAGGGATTGTAGGATGAGGCAATGATGAGTGGAGTTTTTGGATTTGGAGGCAAATTTAGAGATTTTATTGTAGCAGCTTTCTAGTTTAGAGGTGATAGAGGAAGACAGATTGGTTAGGAGAGGTGTGCCATATATTAAGGAAGGAAGGATTTCTTTAGGTGTAACATGTCCAACAGCTCTGGGTTTGACATAGCTTTGTATGTTAGGCAGAGATCACCTCGTAGTAGGCAATATGCCATTGAGTAAAGCTGGAGATTTTTGAGACTGTCAGTGTAGGGCATCTGTTTGAGGCCAGTAATTCTTTTTGTGGGGTGCTTTTGTGGCCTTTCCAGCTGCTGAAGATGTCTTGTGAGGTACATTCCAAAAGGGGCGTTGTACTCTATAATGGGTCTAATGAGTGTTGAGTAGAAGGGAACAATGACCTCTTCTTTCCTGGATGAGAACTCTTTTGTGATGAGGTGTGCCACGTAGAAGGATTTCCTGACTACTGGGGCGATGTGATTATCAAAGGAGAGACTACTGTCCACCCGGGTCCCAAGGTCTCTTATTACACATTTGGCATTAAGTAGACTGCCGCCTATGTGGTAGTTCATGGGTACAGAGTTTTTACCAAAGGGGATGACAATGCAATTTTGGCATTGAGCTTGAGGCCATGGCTCTGACACCAGGCATCTGTCTCAGTAAGGCCCTTCTGTAGGACGTCCACATCATTTGGGGATTTGACTATGGCTCCTAGTTTGCAGTCATCTGCGAACTTCATTAGCCAAAGGCCTTCTGTGTTAACCTGCACTTCAAAGAAGTAGATACCATACATGAGAGGTCCCAGGACTGAACCCTGTGGTACTCCACTTGTCAATGGTTTGAAGTCAGATTTGGAGTCTGCAACTTTTACAGTGTGGGTTCTGTCAGTGAGCCAGTTGGCAACCCATCTTGTGACGTAGGGATTTATACCTAGTTTAGTGAGTTTAGCTATAATTCCAGAATGGGGGATGGTGTCAAAAGCCTTGGCGAGGTCAAGATAGGCTGTGTGAACCACCTTACCCTCGTCTAAGGCTTTGGTGACTGCCTCAAAGAAGTTGATCAGGTTAAGGAGGCATGATCTGCATTTCACAAACCCGAACTGGGTGAGGTCCAGAGTTTGGAGGTTACCAATGTCTTTGTTTATGAGCTCCATGATGATACGTTCCATGGCCTTGCAGACCAGGCTCGTCAGGCTAATAGGGCAATGCTTCCCAGGATCAGTGGTGGCTCCCCCTTTGTGGAGTGGGATAACTGTAGATATATATATATATATATATATATATATATATATATATATATATATATATATATATATATATATTCGGTAAGATAAACTTCTGTTTATCTAATATAAACCCACCCCAAACAAACACCAACCTGGTTAACAACAGGCAAAACAATGCTCCTACTTAAGAGTTAACCTGCAAGCTACTCTAAACATTATAGACCAATAATTTGCCTTCTGACGACGTATAAATTATACACAGGAATTGATGCTGACCGGGTTTATAGTCATTTTAGAAGAAATCTCAGTTATGACAGTAGAACAAAAGGGCAATAAAAGAAATTCATTTGGAACAAAGGATCATTTCTTGTTAAATAAAGTCATG
The DNA here is from genome assembly GCF_019279795.1 of Protopterus annectens. Taxonomy (NCBI): domain Eukaryota; kingdom Metazoa; phylum Chordata; order Ceratodontiformes; family Protopteridae; genus Protopterus; species Protopterus annectens. Next base: position 134,053,340 of record NC_056750.1, read on the forward strand.
GTGGAGAACTGTAAAAAGGGGAAGAATTTAAGTATGGCATGGATTGACTATAAAAAAGCATTTGATAGTATCCCACATTCATGGATAAAAGAGTGCTTAAAAATGTATGAGATACATGCTACACTGATTGACTACATTACAGTGACATTGAAACAGTGGCAGACCACTTTGCAATTAAGCCACGATAAAGGACAGATTATTATCCTAGGGATAAAAATTCAAAGGGGGATATTCTAGGGTGACTCTCTGTCACCATTGCTATTCTGCCTTGCCATTAACCCATTAAGCTGTTGACTTAACAGCTTAGGCCATGGCTACATTTTGGCTCCTAAAAAACAACAGTGTAAAGACTTCTCATCTTCTCTTTGGTGATGATTTAAAACTGCATAGCTCATTAGATGAGGAACTGAAAGTACAGCTGCAACCTGTCAGAACTTTTTCAGATGATATAAGAATGTCATTTGGTCTAGATAAGTGTGCAAAAGCAAGCTTTAAAGCAGGAAAACTGCAGCACCAGGAATACATCACTTGGGACAGGAATGTGATATAAAAGAACTGGAGCAAGAGGGGTGTATAAATATCTGAGAATTGATGAAGGCTCAACAATAAAACATGAACAAATACAAATAAAACTTAGTAAGGAATACTTTCGACTTAAATTAATTCTGAAAACAGTGTTGACATCTAGGAACAAAATCCAAGCTATAAACCAGTTTTTGTTCTTCTTGTCCTAACTTACAGTTTTGGGGTGATTGACTGGCCCCAAAATGTATTGGATAGAGTAGATAGAAAAACAAGAAGGATGCTTCATGCTCACCAAATGATTTATAAAAAAACAGTGTATACCAAGAGTATATGTTCCCCGTTCAGAAGGAGGGATGGACCTCCTTGAAATTGATTACATGTAGAGATCTGCAATTGTCGGATTCCACACATCTGCTGACTTCACAGGAGCCAAATGTAGTGAAAGTTTTGAAATATGAGGAGAATAAATCCAATATGACTTTTCTGCTTAATTTAGCAGAAGCATATCAGCATCAACCAGGAATGGAAATCAAACCAAAAGTATATAAAAAACAGGCAGCAACTGAATGCGCCAAAAAAACAAACAAAAGAAATAATATAAGGTGAATGACCAGATCCGAAGGCAAGAAATGTGGAAAAAGCATAAATATAGTTGCAAGTATAGAAAACTTCTTGGAGAACCTCATGTTGATCAGAAACAAATGCAGGAATGGTTAAGGAGAGACAAATTCAAACCAAGAGATGAAAGGTTAATATTGGCGGCCCAAGATAGTGGGCTGCACTCACGTTGGTTTACAAAGTCCAATGAACATGTGAGAGAAACAGACAAATGTAGGTTTTGTAAAACCTAATTGGAAACAGTTGCACACCTTGTTGCTGGTTGCAACATACTAATGACAGAATTACTGTATACTGAAAGGCATAATAATGTGGTGAGACTGTTGCACTGGGGATTGTGCAAACATTATGGTATTGAAGTGGTTGAAAAACACTGGAAACATGAGCCACAAAGCATCACTGAAAATGAAGAAGTCTACACCACATGGGATCATCCATTACCAACAGTTCAAAAGATAGAGGCGAGAAAATTGGGTATAGTGGTCCAAGAAAAGAAGATAAGAATAGCATTGCTCATTGAAATCACCACACCCAGTGACTACAGTGTCTTGAATACAGAGACATAAAGTCATAAAATATCAGGATTTGCAGGCAGAAATGAGAGCAATGTGGAAGAAAGGTACCCAGACAGTTCCAATAGTAGTAGGAGCAATGGGTCTTATAAAAAAGAATCTACAATCGTATTTAGATATGCTACCAATCCGTGTAACCCCATATGAATTGCAGGAGTCATTACTGGGCACATTGCAGGTGCTGCAAGGAGCAGTTTTAGCTGACAATAAAGATTGAAACAATAGTAATTTCATGAACTTTAATTGTACTTTAACTTAGGAATGGGGTCCATTCCCATCATGGTATTAGAAACCCAAAAGATTTGGAGAAACTAAAAAGAGCAAACAACACACCAGTGTCTCACAAACATATAAGGCATAACAATAAAACAAACATACTAGCCATTGGTGACTCAGTTGTGAGACACACTGATGTCCCCCTCACCAGGCTCGACAAGGAGAAGGTCACGGTCAGTTCTCTGTCAGGTTCCAGAGTCCGCCACATCATACATGCACTTAAGTCTCTCCACAACAGGTACAAGTATGACACTATCTTTGTCCATGTTGGTGTGAATGACTTGAGACATACCTTCCTGGACTATATGAAGAGAGACATGACTGAGCTCTCGGAGCATGTGTCTCAGGCAGGTATGACCCTAGCCCTAAGCAACATCCTACCTTCACTAAGAATGACACCACAATACCAACAAAAAATAATTGACTTCAACAACTGGCTTAGTTTCTGGTGTCTTTCCAAGGTGATCCAGTACCTGTCTGCCTGGGATGACATGGTTAACAGGCCTCGATGCTATGCCAGAGATGGCCTCCACCTGTCACCCCTTGGATTCCAGATCATGGCCAAGGCTCTTGTCTCTCTTGTTGTGCCTTTTTTAGGCTATTTCCTAAAGACAAAACTTCCAACAAAAAAGATCTGTCAAAAAGCAAATTGAAAGTCATACTGCTTAATGCTAGGAGCCTTAACCTGAAAATGCACTCACTGGAGGCTGTACTCATACTGGAAGATGCCGATGTCTATGCAGTCATAGAAACCTGGTTCAGGGCTGCGGAGAGCACCCCTGCCTTACCAGGCTATACTTCATTTCACACATTCTGACACCAAAATGAGGTTGAGAAGACTAAGGGTGGTGGAGTCTCTGTATTCATTAAGGAGAGGCACACCTTCAGACTAGTGTGCTGGCATGACGCAGTGGAATTACTCCAGATGGAACTGACAGTTGACAAGACACCCAGACAAGTTATAGCCAGCTATAGACCCCCCTCCATGGCTAAGTACACCCAATCCTCCTACCTGGACCTACTTGACTCCATCAAGGTACCCCCCCAGCACACTGATCCTTGGTGACTTCAACTACACCACCATAAACCGGGTGAACTGCTTATGCAGAAATGCACTCACTCAACAATTCCTTGACTTCACCAATTCTAACACACTAGACCAGCTCATCTCATCCCCCACAAGGGGAGATAAAATTCTGGATTTGGTTCTCACCAGCATGGGTGACTGCTGCACCACTCCCATAGTGTGTTCTTCCCTGGTGAGATCAGATCATCAGAGTCTCTCATTTGAAGTTTCTATCTCACCCAACCCCCCCCCCCCCCCCAGTTGTAACCAAGCTAAAAAACTTCTCAAAAGCTGACTACAACCTCCTAAGGGAGAGTATCAGTAGCTTCACACCACTGCCCCCCTCCGAGGATGCAGACAACTATACTGAACAGTACGCCAATGCAGTATACAAGCACCTGTACAACTGCTGAATTCAACCATACCCAACAGAACTGAAACCTGCTCCTCAAGGAAAGAAAAACCTGTCTGGTGGACATCCTCTATCAACAGGCTTTACAACAAAAGGAAGAAACTGTTGTCCAAGGGTAAAAAGTAACAAATTCCAAATTAGAAAAACTCCATCCTCAGCCTAGACAAGCAAATTAGATCACTAGTGAAAACCTCCAAAGCCAATTATGAATTGAAACCAGTCTCTGAAACAAAGGGAAACCACAAAACCTTCTTCAGTTATGTCAGGAACCTCGATGGCAAAGCCCATGTTTGTTCCAAATTAGTACTTAACAGTACCAGTTACACTGATCCTGTTGCTTTAGCTAACCTGCTAGCAGAACGGTTCAGCTCAAACTTCACCCCCATCCTCCCAAAGGCCCATTCGACATCCCTGATACTTGTCCCACACCTTACATCTCCGTAGATCAAGTGTTAAAGGCCCTATCCAAGGCAAAGAACACAGCTTCCATGGGACCTGATAGTATCCAAGGTTGTATTCTGCACCATCTCCAGCAAGCAACTAGCTTCACCATTGAGCACCCTATTCAACTACAGCCTAAGTACAGACTTCATTTCAGCAGAATGTAGAACTGCCATTGTCATCCCCATGCACAAAGGTGGTGTCACTGCTAACCCTGGAAACTATCACTCTATTAGCTTGACAAGTCTGGTCTGTAAAGCCATGGAGTATATTATTATGGATCTCATAAACAAGGACATAGGCAATCTCCACCACTTGACTCAACCCAGTTTGGATTTGTCAAAGGTAGATGTTGCCTGTTGAACCTGGTTGACTTCTTTTAGACTGTTATCAAGGCCCTGGATGAGGGAAAGTCAGTACATGCAGTCTACCTTGACTTGGTCAAGGCCTTTGACACAATCCCCCACTTGGGCATCATCAAAAAGCTAGCACAACTTGGTGTAAATCTCATTAGGTGGGTGGCCAATTGGCTCACCGATAAGACCCACAAGGTCGAAATAGGCACCTCCACCTCTGACAGCAGACCTGTCACAACTGGTGTTCCCCAGGGATCTGTCCTGAGACCCTTACTGTTTGGCATCTACTTCTCAGAGGTCCAGGAAAAGACAAAAGCCCTGTGACTGACCAGGTTTGCAGATGACTGTAAGTTGGGTGCTGTCATTGACTCCTCAAATGTTAACATACTGCAAGAGGGTCTCTCAGCAACAAATGACTGGTGCCAAATTCATGGCCTTAAGTTAAATGCAAAATAAATGCATTATCATACCATTTGGTAAAAACATGGCCCCTACTGATTACCACATCAACGGCAATCTGCTAAGCACACAACCTGGGGTGAGAGACCAGGGTATCCCAGTTGGCAACAATCTCACATTCAAACATCATGTAGCGGCAGTGGTCAGAAAAGCTTTTTACTTGGTTCATCTCATAAGTAAAGGAATAGCATCCAGAAATAAGGAAGTTAGTACCTCTCTGTACTCCTCCCTCATTAGGTCAGTAATTGAGTATAACACCCTGTTTGGTATCTACCTGTCCAAACACCTGCACCAACTGAAAAGACCACAAAAATACCTCACAAAGAGAATCCATGGCCTCCTACATCTGTCCTATGTGGACAGGCTCAAATCGCTATCACTCTATTTGGTATCATACAGATTGCTCAGAGGTGATTTGTGTCTCACCTACAAGGCAATATCAGACCCTGCTATACTAGAGATGCTCCCTATTTGTAAGTCTAATTCCTTGCATATTACCTGCTTGAAAAGCCTAAATCTAATATGTGACATCAGCAGAACCTGCTGGAGAGACAGGTTTGTCTCCCAGAGGCTGCCCTGTCTCTGAAATAGACTTTCCATACATGTCAAACAGAGTATCTCGCTGACCCTCTTCAAGCACAACCATGATGAGTGGATGGGAAACCACAAATTTGTCCCAGGGATTCCATCTGTGTCCCTCATTGACAGGGCGACAGGTGCTGACTGACATTTCTTTTTCTGGGGATAAACTCTTGGCTAGGCTTGTAAGGGCCCCAGGGCCATTAACTAGTAATGTCCTATGATCCTATGATCCTATGGTGATACTTGGTTCTCATCCCATCTGAATAAATGGGTCAATTGGGTAATGGTAGAGGAGCAGCTGGGAAGATTCAGAGGGAGCCAGGGATGGGATGGTAGAATAAAACAATATAAATGTCCTATACACCACAGTCAGAGCAACTTAGCCTAAGACATTTATGAATTGCTGCCAGCCATGACAGGGGAAAAGGGGAAAATCCCAGACTACCAACTGTGTCCTCCTCCTGTGCCTGTGGACTATTACTGCACAGTTCATGTGCGCATTTGGAACACTGATGCAGTCACTATAGACAAGTGTGATAAGGGCACAAATCAAACAAAGGCTGTCTGTGTTTTCAGAACAGGAGGACAGAATGAGTCTTATTTAAAAAATGTCAGGGACTGAGTAACAGGTCCTGTATGATCATACAACAGCTATGTGCAAATAATACTCATATAGCATTGAGATACTGTTATAGAATCAGAAACTTCTTCAATCTCAAAAGTAAACTAATGGTTCCCAACACTACCTTACTACCACACCGCCACACACGCATGCAAGTTACTGCTGTATTATTTTTCATCTCTCACACAAATTGGCATGAAGAAAAAATATATATATTGCTGTGTGGTGAATCTTGTCCTCTGCAAATCAGTGTGGTCCTTCTATGTACAGTGTGTTTTTATTCAAGTTCCTGAACTGGCCAAAATCAGGTCGAGAAGGGCTATCTTTAGATATTAGTTAGAGGAATTTCCTGATTACAGACACTACATGGAGTTACCAAACAGGGTGCCAAGATTCCCAACTGCTATGTCAGTTTGAAGTGGGATATTGGTTATATTGTAAGTTGTAGATAAAAGCTGTTTTAGCCAATGTGACAATGCTGGACATTTTTGCATTTAATTTTGGCTATTTTTCACCCCAGTATTAATTTGAAAGGATTAGTTCTTGCTGTAGGTATCTATATCAGGGGATGATCAGACAATGACACTCAGCTTACAGTCATTGGCAAAATTAGTTAGCCATAGGTCTGGAATTGCTGTTTGTAGGTCAGTGAAATATATGCCACAAAACAAAGATCTCACTAATGACCCCTGAGGTATGCCACCAGTCACAGTCTTAATTTTTGAAGTGACACATTGCTCCATATATATGTGGGGTCTGCTTTTTTATACTTCCGTAGTACCACACACATATTCCTCAAACCAATACCACCAAGAAAACAATCAATAGAATTCCTCCCAGTAGTAAAACCCACTCATTTACCACCCAAGACTCTCTCTCAAACTGTCTAAATCCTTGCCCCCATAGCTGTCAAATTGCATCTCTACAACCAACCCAGTACCCTCCTAACATTTTCTAATCCTAATTTACAACAAAGATAAACCCAAGTTAAATAAGATGTCCCTAACTCAGATTATTTTATTATTCCTCCTCACTCTACTAGCCTTCATCATCAGTTATCAGATCGGGTCTATATTATATCATCGCAAGTTTAGTTAATCGAAAAACTAAACGTCGATCAGTAATCATAGCAGATGCAAAACCGTGAATGGCAGTTTCCACTCAAGGAAACAAAGCTGTTGCTCAACACACACAAAAAAATTAACACAAACGAAGTGGGGGGCTTCACCCCCCACACCCTCGATGTGGGGGATGTGCCCCCCACACCCCTCTAACTAAATATACCAACTTTGAGACCACTCCACATTGAAGAAAGGGCAAACACCGCACAACGGACAAATGACTTGTTTCCCTAAGTGGAAACTGCCGTTCGCGGTTTTGCGTCTGTGATGATTAGTGATCAACGTTTAGTTATTTAATTAACTAAATGTGCGATCAGGTAATATAGATCCATCAGATCCACCTCCTTCAAACACTTAGGATGTCAACCAATTCTCACAAAGAATATCAACAGCTACCCAGCCTGCTTTTCTCCATAGCTCCCTATCTCTACAAGCAAACCATATCTGATTTATTTCTTTATAAATATCTTAAAACTAAGTATCCAAATTTAGGATTAAATACCAAAACGAAACCAAAATATAACTGGCTACACTCTTCCCTCTGTAAAGTATCAATGTAAAAAAATAGCAGAGATATTAACCCCAACCCAGGTCCTACTGGTAATAAAATCATCAATTCTAACCCCCAAAATAAACCAGTCAACTAATACATCACAGGAAAAAATAGAACCCAAACTCACCTTACTAAATATGAACCTAAGAAGTATGTGCAATACAATCCATGACATACATGCCTACCTTGCCACATACACTCCTGATGTAGTCATAGCTACTGAAACCTGGTTAAAAAAGAAATAAATAATAATGAGATCACCCCCCTCAGAATGCAATATACTCAGGCATGACAGCCAAAACAAGTGTGCAGATGGCGTAGCAATCATATATAAAAATTCCATAACCATCACCTTACTTCCACAGGAAATACCCACATTTAACAATGCTGATCTTCTAATAACACTCCTAAAAATCAACAATAGGAAAACTGTATGTTTAACGGCAATTTATATACCACCAGGGAATAATACTGATACTGTTGAAAGTATCCTGTGTTGGATATCCCAACAAATTAACCATGAAACTATAATACTTGGAGACTTGAATATAAACTGGCAATTCATAAATTCCAACACCCCCAATGAATCCATAAACTTGTTCAACTTCAGACAATTAATAACCACACTGACTAGAATCGACAATACTTCATTAGACTGGATTCTTACAAAAAACAGGCAAACTGACAAAAGCAGGCTGCCTCTCAGATAACATAAGTGAACGCATATCAACATATGTTATTAAAACACATCATAACCTAGATAAACATATTATCTATAATCAAATCAGTTTCAGTAAAGATATCTTCAATGAAACACTACAACAATATAGATGAAATGTACTTAGAGCAGTACCACTAGATACTGCTGTAGAACACTTTAAACACATTCTTACAGACCTTAAACAATCTAGCACCAGTATGTAATAAAAAAGTAAAGTCCACCCCCACAGCATGGCTAACAAAAAAACAAAAAAAAAATGACAAAAAGGGATAAAGCCTGGAAAATCGGTATAAAAATAGAACTCAAAATGCCTTCCAGCAATTCAGACATTTTAGAAACCTTGCAGCTACTACACACATTTTTTACCTGTAAGGCCTGTGGAGGAAATATCTGTTAACACCTTCTGAATGTTTCTAGAAATATTCAGGTGTATTAGTATACCCTTCATACAACTACTGTACACATTTATTTACCTGTAAGAGCTGTGGAGAAATTATCTGTTAACACTTTCTGACTGTTTCTACACATATTCAGGTGTATTAGTATACTCTTCCAATATATGGGTCTATATTAGAAGCACGAAAGTGCTTCTGTGTGAATGTGAAAAGAGCAACACAAATACATTGAAATGCATTTGAGTATTTTGATGTATTTGTCATAGGGCAAGGAGGTAGTTGGTCAACTACCTGGAGTTGCCCTTTCTATTGCTATAGGGCGATCTCGGAGTTGGTATATTTAGTTAGGAGGGGTGTGGGGGCACAGCTTATGGTCATATTTTAGGTTTTTTTCATGAACAGCTTAGGAAAAAATTTGATTTAGCATCTGTTCGTGATTTCTAGCTTTCCTGCATTATGTGTCGACTTTTATGTAGTCGCACATATGCACTTTTGCTAGAATAACATAGACCCATATATATATGTATACATAACCAACCTCTTACTGCAAGACATCTGCAAAAAGCCTGACAAAATGGGGGGAATAAAGTGCAAACAATGGTGACATCTGTGAAATTTGGCCATTATATGAGTAGAAGTTTGCTTGAGTAGCATGGTTTGTTTTAACATATAATTCCAGCTAGATTCAAGGTCTGAAACACAAATGAATATCTATTTACTGATGTCAATGCTCACATCATCCCACTGATTTGTGAGGAACCCACAACTGTTATGGGCAACAGACCAAATATATGAGCCACGCATCTGGACAGTGTCTAGACATCTGGACAGTGGAGAGGTATGACTGCAGTCATGTAACAGCACAGAAAAAACCATGACAGCTGCCAACCATGTCACCCAGCACCTTCTGAACCACAGTAAGACCAACACTGCATTTCCAAATCAGGTCTTGGGAATTACCCATGTATTTCCAAATATATCATGCACTACAGAGATGGAACTGTAGGGAAAAACAGACATCAGTGAGAAATTGTCCACCCACAACCATTTGCACCACAGTCACAGCAACATACCAGTACCCCAAATGAACTCTAGAGTAGAACGACTGTTTGACAAACATATCCTGATTGCCAGTCACACACCATACTGACATATACTGGCCAAACTCACAGTCTGCTGGAAATCCTGAGGTGGTACAGGACATTTCCAGTCTGTCCCTACAAATATATACACCTGATAGACCAGCAGCAACTGTAGCAGCATGCATAGTTAGATAGAAAAGGATCTATGACACTCACATCTGCTACTCTCCCTACACAGCCCAACAAACATTTACACACAACACTGCTAGACAATATTGGTAGTCTAACTATGGTCAGACATACATAACTCTCAACTGTACAGATTTCCACAGAATGTCCAGGGTGTGGGACCATATTTATGGCCACTGCTGCATACCACTTCCAAGAGTCTGCTAAATCACTGAGATGATCCCTGGAGTGTAGTCACTAAATAATGATATACCATACCTCTGAACCTCTTACTGCAAGACATCTGGGGAAAGTGTGACATACTTCAGGGACTGGGGCCCAGAAAGAGGGACATATCTCACAGAATAGTGTACAAACTGAAATAGTTGCTGGTGTTACAGGGTTTGTTGTAACATAACATCTCTGAAGGATATGATGTCTGAAACACCAATGGATGTCAACATTTACTGACTACAATCCTCACATTACCCTACTGATTACATAAAAACAGAAGTTGTCTGAGGAACACATCAAACATAACAGGCAAACCTCTGGGCAGTCTGTGGACATCAGAACAGTTGAGAGGTATGTCAGTGACATATCACTGTCAGACATCAAGTCACACAGAAAATGCATGTCCAGACAAACCTTGTTAATCTAGCAAACCTCTATGTGTATAACAGCAATACTTACTTACAATCTGTACTCAGTTCTGGATCTTTGTCCTCCATGCTGTGGGGCTGTCTCCACATGTCCTGTCCTGAGAGGTATTCCCACCTACTGTCTGTGAAGCTGTAGCCCCCACACCTCCATAATGTTCTCCACACAGGCAAGGAAAAGGGGCACAGCCCACATGAAGGATTTAATTATAGCACTGTGTTGCTATGGCACTGCCTAATGGAAAGACAACACAGCTGCTCTGGATGCAAGTAGCAAGTGGGAGACATCAATTGGTGCACAGGCCATCACCTGCTCATGAGCATTACCTACAAAAGGCAAGCTGCTGCCTATGCAATGCAGGTCTGAAACCATTTACACAAAGACAGACTGTAACTACACAAACCTAACCATCTGCAATGTTGTGAGGAAACTCTTCAGCACTATAACGGGTATGTTAATCATGTAAGCTTGTAATGGAATGCAGAAGGGGGATGCAATAATGTCAAATAGGACAGTAAACACTAGGCCGCAACAAGACCTGCTGGACTCACATGCTGCTGTCCAGCACCTATGACCATTCCCGCTTGCCCTGTCTGCATTGATATGGATTATATCTCTGGCCCCTGAGTCACGCCAGCAAAGGTCAGCTCATGTATGACAACTACTGGGGTGTCTGTTGTCCAATACTGAGTGCGACACTGCTAGGCCAGCTATCTGGGATGTTGTAATTATCCATATTTCACCTGTGAATGCTACTCTGATACATATGCTTGTCTTACAAATGTAAGAGACTTATATAGGTTATGTGCATAGTACACAACGGGTGCAGAAGTGTGTGTTGAATTGTATGTGATATAATGAGCTCATACCTGTCAACTGTCCAGGGTTTTGCAGACTGACCACATTTGTCTCATATTTGTAGTCAATGCCTCATACAGTTGTTTACTATCTGGCAAATCACTGGCAGCCCATTAAAGACTGAAGTCATAACATAATAGCATACATTTGATTGTCGGCTGTCATATCCTCTGGAGTAGACCTGTGAATGCAACACCGTCTTTGCTGGTAACTAAGTGTGTTTCAGCTAGATTGATAAAGTGACATTATTTTCTGGCCTTTGCCCACCAGTGATGTGTGCCTTTGAGCAGATGTCTTGCTCTAACAGGAGCTAGGTGTCTTACCATGAAACCCATGTCAATGCAAACATACCTTGTCCTGTAGGAAGCCAACATTTTTGCAGTCACTGGCACCTGCTTTGTAGCTGTGGAGAGCACACTAACCTTGCCAGGTCACTCATCCCATCATACATTTGGACCCCAAATGGAGGCCTGCAAAGCCACAGGAGATGGAGTGTTGAACATTATCATACACATACACACCTCCAGGCTGGCCAAACAGTATGACACATGGGAGACATCCCAAGTACAGTTAGTTGACAAAACACCTACTCAAATCATAGCTAGCTATAGGCCTCCAACCATGACTGTGGACACTCACCACACCTATTGGGACCTGCTGGAATCTATCAGGATTCAATCATCTACCCTGCTCCTGGGTGACTTCAACTACCCAACCATAGTGTGCATGACCTATGCCACCTGAACATGAATGCACAGATTCCTCAGCTTTTTCAATGGCAATGCAGTGGATCAGCCTGTTAACACTACTACGACAGGTGGAAATATCCTGTACCTGGTCCTAACCAACATGAGTAGCCACTATAGCACTCTTCCTTGGTAATATCTGACCACACAGCCATCATTGTTCAGGTCACCATCTCTCATGCCCACCCCCCACCCCCTTTACAGTGTTGAGCAAAATTAACTTTACACAAATTACTATAAATCTCCTCAGACCAGAGAGAAGTAGCTTTTCAGCCAACATCCCATCAGTTGGAACAAACAGCAGTGTCCAAGCCCACACCACAATACTGGGCACCTACATAGCTGTATGGACTCAACAATACCTGACAGGACAAAATTATCTCCCTCAAGGTAGGGTAAACATCCATGGTGAACAACAGCAATACACAAAGGCCATAATAGGTGGAAATAATTGCTGGACAGGGCCAAGAAGGAACAGGTGCCTTATTGGAAGCAATGTCACCTTGGTCTGCACAAGCAAATAAGGTCACTGTTGAATTACCTTAAGTCTATCTTTGAGTGCAAATTGGACACATCCACCAAGGCCAATCACTAGGAATTCCACACGTGTGTCTGCAATTCCAGAGGCAACACACAAATCTGCTCTATAGTGGTGGTCAATAACACCATATACACATACGGCATTGATAAAGGCAACCAGCTGCAGACAGGTGAAGTGTAAACATCACCCCCCCCATCCCACCATTGATACACATGTGCATGCGCAGCACCTGCCCACCTCCCCTCATCATCAGGAAGCAGATCTGTAATGCCCTCTCAAAGGCAACACACAGAAGCCTCCATAGGTCTGATACCATCCCTGGCTGCATCCTACATGACAAAGGCATGGGCTCTCAGATCCATTTCGCACTGTAGTCAACCACAGCCTGAGCACTAGTGTCATCCCATCTGCATAGAGGACAGCCACTGTCATCACTATATACAAGGGCAGAGCAATCCACCAACCCACCAACCCAGCCAATCATATGCACATCAGCCTAACTAGCCTGCTCTGCAAAAGCATGGAAGGCAATATCAAGGATATTATGAAAAGGGACATCGGCAACATAGAAAAGCCTGAGTCCACACAGCATGGTATTGCCAAAGGGAGATCAGGCCTGTTAAACCTGGTTGACCTCTCTGAAGTGGTCAACAAACACAAGTACGAGGGGAAGATGAACAATGCATACCTTCACCTAACCCAATCCTCCCACAATAATCCCCAGGTGGCCAGGATATATATGCCTACACAACTAGGTGCCAACCTGTATGTTACCGGATGGGTTACTAACTGGCCCAATGATAGTACCCACTCTGTCAATGTAGTGGAACCCACATCTAGTAGTAGAGTCTTCCAAAGTGGTGTACTCCAAGGATCAGTCTGGGGACTGTAAAGAACCCAAGGCAGTCGACTTGTCTGGTACAACTTTTATTAATATAACTGAAAAAATTAAAACTTGAGCAAGAAGTAGATGTTTTAGACATTATTAGTCATAGTCCGAACATTACATACAGTACAGGAAAGAACTTAAAAGATTATTTTGAGAACACTAGCAATAGACAAACATATAATAAATCTAAGATGAGTAAATGTGGGGCTTGCAAAACATGCAGATTTATTAATGATGGCCCATATGTGATGATACAGAATTATAATAGAGCTATGAAATGCCCAGGACATGTGAATTGTAACACAAAAATCGTGGTGTATTTAGCAACTTGTTTAGCATGTCCAGCATTTTATGTGGGAAAAACTGTAAGAAAATTGAGAGACCGTATAATGGAACACAATAGGGACATTAAAAACAGAAGATTTACTAACTCTTTATATGTACACAGTACCAAATGTGTGGATTTTAAAAGATTTATATTTTTTGTAATAGACAGGATTCCATACAATGTTAATAAGGGTGGGGATGTTAACAATTTATTAGAAGCAAAAGAATGCCTATGGCAACTTAGACTTAATGCTAGTAATATGCCAGGAATCAATGAACATGTCTCCATTTCTAGTATTTTAAAACATAAATCCTATTTAATTTAAAGGGATTTTATGTATAAAATGCATATATATTTTTTTTTATGAAATGGAGAACGAACGTTACATAAACACACATACATATATATTTTTAATATATTTTTAATATATTTTTATATATTTTAATTTATTTATATATATTTATATACAAAAATGTATATTATATTTTATGTTTGTATCTATATTTATATTTAAATTATATATTATATATTGTATATATTTTATATTGTACATTTTATATTTATATTTATATACTAATATACACAATACATGTATATATATATATATTATACATATAAATATATATATTGAGTATAGGCATAATGAGGCGTTGAGTTGAGATTGTTGTGATAATGAATTTGTTTATGGTTCATGTGTTAAGTAAGAATGGATTTGGAACTCCACTTTAAACACCTTGTATTTTTAAGCAGTTTGTTATTAACTAATTATATTCTCATTAATATGTATTAGGTAACAGTGGCTGATTTGTTGAATTTGAATTAGATAGGTTATATTAAGGAAGTGTATCAAAAGGAAATTACTCTGATGAAACCCACTAACGAGATGGGTGAAAGCGCTTAGTGTTTTGGAAGTATTACATTTGTTTCTTGCTCAAGTTTTAATTTTTTCAGTTATATTAATAAAAGTCATACCAGACAAGTCGACTGCCTTGGGTTCTTTACAGTTTTACTCGTTGGTTGTTCGTCATATACTTATCAGTCTGGGGACCTCTACTGTTTGAGATATATGTATCTGAGGTACAGGACAAAAGCAGTGGTCTGTGGCTGACCAGGTGTACAGATGCTTGTGAGAGGGCCACTGTCTTACATTCCCCTACTGATGTGAGCATCCCCCAAGAGGGCCTCACTGAATTTATGACTGGTGCAAGATGCATTACCACAAACTGAATACCAAGAGATGCATCATTCTCCCTGCTGTGGCAGATGTCATCCACACTAAGTATAACAGTAATAATGTACTGAGCATGCACTCAGGTGTAAGGTGACTTGTGCACCAAGGTTGGTAGCAACCTGACAGTTTCTCACCATGTGGGTACCGTTGTACAGAAGGCTGTCTACATGGGCCACTTTACAAATATGGGTATGTCATCCAGGAACCAGGAGGCCACAACATCCATGTACTCCATCCTTATCAGATGCATTACCAAAATACAATGGCTTCTTTGGTATGTACCTTGCCAAGCAAATGCAGCAGTGGTAGAGACCACAGAGGTTCCTGACCAGGCAATTCCAGGGACTGCAACATCTATCCTATACAGGTAGGCTGAAAGCCCTGTCTCATACAGACTGATCATAGGTGACCTATGTCTGGCATACAAGGCTATTTCCAAACCAGCCTTGATGGCCTTTCTGCATATCTGTAAGACAACTTGCACTCACACATCACACACGCAAGGCCCTCACCTGGTCTGTGACATGTATAGTACTTGTGGGCAAGCTAATGTAGTGTCCCACACAATACACTGTCTGTAAAATACACTCCCTCCCCATGTCTAGCAGAGTATGTGTATAATCTTCTGGAAGAGGAAGCTGGATGACTGCATGGGAAATGGATGAGACACCCCTGGGATCCTGCTGGACAGGGGAAACAGGTGCTGACTTGGAAGCAGCATGGGTGAAAGTCTGGGACAGGCTTATGAGGGCAACAGGGCCAATAGTCTGGTATCATCGTATGAGGCTATGCACCTAGTACTTTACATGTGTCCTGTATGTATTGCAGACTGTCCTGCACTGTTGTCTGAAATTAATCCATGTGAGTCTGAACTGTGTATGTACTGCAGTGATAGTGTATAGTCTTGTCCCCTCTTCAGTTATCATCACATATCATTATACCTTGTCATTTTGTGTGGTCTGTATAGCAGTAAGTCAGCTCTTACAGTACGTGCATATGCACTTGGTGACACTGTACAGCTCACTCCAATAGCCTTGGTCTTGGCCACAATTACTATTCTGCTACTAGGCCCATCACACAGTAGGATTTGTCACCCTTTGTTGTGGGCCTGACAGTAGCAGTGAAAGAGATGGATTGCCACAGACAGAACTACCATATGGTCTGTCTACTGCAAGATATCACTTTACATATGTTGTGTTCCCCCTCACAGGTGAACACAGGGATTGGTGTCTCTCCCCCTCACAACCTGATGTCAGTATCTTAGCGGACTCCCATGATGATGGTGGTCATAGTGAGGCACATGTGAATTTGTTGGTGCCTGGATTAGTGCCATTGCTTTGCATCTCATTCTCCATGTCCCCGCAGACAGTCAGTATGCCCACACATGCCCAGTCCCCAGCAGCCATGGATAATGGACAGGTTAAGGGTGGTGGCATGGAAAGGCTAGTGTGTTGACGATGGTGAGTGTGAGTGTAGACAGCAGCAATAGGCAGAGAGCAAGTGAGGTTACACACAGGCAGATGGACAAGGGTGCTCAACAGAGGACTGCTGCCCATCAAGTCCCTGTGGCAAGTGCTACGGCAGGTGTCCCCAGATGCATGTTATGGTCCATCATGGAGGCACAGGTGTGTACTGACTGCAACACTAGACAGATGCTCAGGGTCATGCATGCAGTTTTCCCTGCCATGTGTGATGACTTCCATGGCAGTTGTGATGCCATACGTCATCATGCCATTGTTGTGGACAGACAGTGGGGTGAGACATTGTCACTGCTCGACCATGCAATGTCTGTGCTTGAGCATGTGATGGGAGTTCGGCATTGCCCAGGTGGATGTAGGTCAGCGACATGATCAGCTGTGAGCCCACATGGCCGTGCACATTCACAGTCCTGTGGTGGCAGTACCAACAACACTACTGAAGGGAGGGTGCTGTCCATACTACACATTAGCAGGCCATAGGCACATTGTCCTGGCCAGTCCCATCAGGGACACAGGTCCAGCAGACAGCAGTCACCATCAAGGAGTAGTACTGCATCTGTCCTTGGGCCTGGCAATACCAGTGATACTCCTGGAACAACCAGTTCCCGCATCCCTGCCAAGAGACGGGGAACCATACATCATGCCATGTACGGTCCACAGCTGTCCAACATAGCCCTGTGTCAGGCATCCACATTGCTTGCAGGTGTGCAGACGAACACTCACACATCCCTATCCCAGGCCAGTCACCACCAGACACACACAGCTCCTCTGCACAGCCCAGTTGAACATCACCCCTCCAGACACACACACACATGATGTCAGCCATATGGCCCAGCCTAAGCCTCTGTCAATCCAACACCACACCCTGTGCATGTGATATGTGCGCCACAACCCTGTTATCCATACATCGATGTACAGACATGCTCATATGGGTCTGATGCACAGGGTGACTATGGTATAGTGTAGCAATGTCATGCTTTGTAAGATGCTGCCTGCTGGCAGTAGTTATTGGTACACATTGAGGTGTATGTACCTTGTTAGCCATGATGCACTATTGCTGTTAGTACTGTTGACTAACTATAGTGCCACATACTGTATTCTCATTGTGTTTCAGATGTCTGTGTGTCTGCAGGCTGTGGGCCTGCTGACAGTAGCAATGATGAGTAAGGCGGAGTGGAAACACAGTCACCTTTTCATAGCCAAGGTACAGCTGTACATGTACACATTTACCAGGTGTGCAACAGTGAGGGGCAATTGTGGCAGACAGTGTTACCTTGCATACATACCCTTGACACAGCCACCTAGCCTGCATATATGTCACCTGGGTGTTCTGTAGGACCGCAGGCTCACACATACAGAAGAGATTACTTGAGTACTGGCACTAGGTCCCTCACCACTTAGCCATTACATTCACTGTAATGGATTCATCTATCAGCACCTGTTGCACCTGCCATTTCTGTCACATCCACTCGACCATCATGCAGGTGATGAGGGTTTGCCTGGTACTGTGTATGACAGGTTTGGGGTATGTATTCCTGACACAAGTCAGCCTGTGTTAGTCTAACCTGACAATCACCAGCATGTGTGTCTGCTATCCCATATGCATGTCTGGCCACTTGTGCTGGTAGTGCACACAGAGTAATAGTCCTGTACATGGAACACCTGACGAAGGGCTGAGCACAGCCCCTACCTGCACAGTCTTGCAAACGATAGCACTAGGTACATAACACAAATAGCACAGTGGTACTGTAGTGTGGCAGTGTCTGCCACTAATATTGAAGTGGGTGACAATTGCAGGGACTGTTAGGATTGGCAATGGTGGGTTCAGAGGCTCTTAACATGTTAGAGACATCTCACACACACACACATGCACACCGTTGTATGGCAACATGCATTGAGACACACATGCACATGGAGATGACACTTATCCGAGTAGATGACCTACCCATCTATTAATGTATATAATACACAGTGATACAGCCATTGCACCACAGTGGTTTGGTGTTAGAAACTGTGTAACTGTGCTTGTACTGTTGATAATATCTGTATGGGCCAACACTAGGTTGGCAATGGGGGAGTTCACAGGGTGGAAGAGGCACTCAGAATGGTATAGCCATCACATACACACACTGAAGACAGCCACAGGGGCTGCGCATACAGAAGCACATACACAGTTACCAACAGACATATTAGTAACCCTACGTATCCCCTTGTATGTACTATAGTGCTGCACACACATGCTCCACATACATCATATGCCTGGGACATAACACACAACCTCTTACAACAGATAATCTTGGACATGCCTTCATGGATGTTGGGATAACCCATCAGACATAGTGACTGGTGTCATCTACTGCTCCTACATATCTGCACAAGTGATAGTGTTACAGACTTTGTATCAGCATGATGTGTCAGTCAGGTACAATGTCTGATGCTGGCATGTGTGTCAGTATGCTAACTGTGACATATTTGGCAATGATATCACAGGAATGCTCATTGTCAGGGGACACAGACCACATATAGGTTGCAAACATGTGGCTATCCCATGTACATCTGTAAAGATGACTGGTATGGGCTGCATAATGTTACATGGTAAATGTGAAGCAGATGCCATTAACAGAGTTTTTAATGTCATGGGTACGGGGTCAACAGGCCTTCAAATGGTATAACCTACACACACAATAGCCATTGGGGATAAGCTTCACACACTACTATAGTTGTCAGTATTGAGAATAGAACACCTACCTATCTAACTATTTCTGCTATAGTATTACACAGATATTGCTCATGCCACAGAGCTTAGAGGGCTGACAAGTGTACACAGATACATTTAGGATGAATGACATCAGCAGGCCTTGTAAAGTAGGGCAATAGGATGTATACCGGGTGGTACATGCCTCAAAATGGTATAACCCACACCCCAGTGGATATGAGTCTCATCCAAACACACACACATACACCGATGTGAGTCACACACACACACACAAACACACACACACACACACACACACACACACACACACTTGCCACAACTGAGTGCAGAACCCCTGCCTATCTAGTTATCTGTAGTATACTGTTACTTAGTTATTACATGCGCCACAGAGCTTATATGGCTGAGTGTTGTCAAAGGTACTTCTAAGGGTAATGACATCAGCAGGACTGCTAAACTAGGGCACTGGGAAGTGTTGTGGGTGGGATAGTCCTCAAAATACTTCATTCTACAAACATACTCTTGCACATACATCTATACACACACATTTGACAGACCTCAGAGTAGAATTCCTGCCTATCTAATTATTTGTATTATAGTGGTATGCAGTTATCACACACTCTGCAGAGCTTACAGAGCTGACAAGTAACCAAAGGTGCTTCTAAAGTGAATGACATCAGCAGGACTGCTAAAGTAGGGCACTGGGTGGGCAAGTGCTCAAAATACTTCATCCTACAAACATACACACTTGCAAACTCTTGCATATACACACACACACACACACACACACACACACACACACACACACACACACACACACACACACACACACACACATTTGATGGACCTGAGAGTAGAACCCCTGTCTATCTAGTTATTTGTACTATAGTATTAAATAGTTATTGCACATGCCATGGAGCTTACAGAGCTGAAGCTGTGCAAAGGTACTTCTAAGGGAAATTACATCAGCAGGACTGCTAAAGTAGGTCACTGGGAAGTGTTGTGGGTGAAAAAGTCCTCAAAATACTTCATCATACAAACATACTCTTGCATATACATTTATACATACACATTTGATGGACCTGAGAGTACAATTCCTGCCTATCTAGTTATTTGTACTATAGTGATATGCAGTTATCACACATGCTACAGAGATTACAGAGCAGACAAGTAACCAAAGATGCTTCTAAGGTGAATGACATCAGCAGGACTGCTAATGTGGGGCACTGGGTAGGTAAGTACTCAAAATACTTCATCCTACAAACATACACCCAAACTCTTGCATACACACACACACACACACACACACACACACACACACACACACACACACACACACATTTGGAGGACCTGAGAGTAGAACCCCTGTCTATCTATTTATTTGTACTATAGTATTAAATAGTTATTGCATGTGCCATGGAACTTATAGGGCTGAGGCTGTGCAAAGGTACATCTAAGGGAAATGACATCAGCAGGACTGCTAAAGTAGGGCACTGGGAAGGGAAGTCTTGGGGGTGGGAACATCCTCAAAATACATCATCCTATAAACATACACACTTACACACACTTGTACGCATGCACACACACATTTGACAGAACTGGAAATGGAACACCTGCCTATCTAGTTATTTGTACTGTACTGTTACATAGTTATTGCAAATGCCATGGAGCTTACAGGGCTGGGGCTGTGCAAAGGTACTTCTAATGGGAATGACATCAGCAGGGCTGCTAAAGTAGGGCACCGAGAGGTGTGGATGGAAATGGCCTAAAACTGTTTCACCTACAAACAAGCAAACACACACTCCCTCACTGTCACACACACACACACTTACATTTGCCAGGACTGAAATTAGAACCCCTACCTATGTAGTGATTTGTATTATAGTGTTACGCAGTTATTGTGCATGCTACAGAGCTTAAGGGGCTGATAAGTGTCCATTGGTACTTCTAAGGTGAATGACAGTAGCAGATGTCATGAAGTAAGGCAATGGGAAGTGTACTGAGTGGGAACAGTCTCCTAATACTTAGACCTACAGACACACACACACACACACACACACACACACACACACACACACACACACACACACAGGCAGGTGATGTGATATTATAACCTCCACCTCAGTACTATTACACAATGGGGCTCACCTTTTATGCTGGCACGTGCAATTGATTACAGCTGGTATGCCACTGTCCACAGTAGGACATCACTCTATGCCATTCAGGGTATCCACATGTATGACTCACTCTGTGTGTGTCCCCCTGTGTGTGTGTCTCTCTCTCTCTCTCTCTCTCTCTCTATATATATATATATATATATATATATATATATATATATATCACTGTCTGTCTCTAACTTCCCCATATCTATGTATGTCTATGCTTGACATATTATTATCTGTTGCCCAGCCTATTTTTTGTACTAAAGTGGGCCGCAACTTGAAACTTACCTTGGAGGGTAACATGAACAATAGTAGTGAAAAAATGAATGAATTCACCAAAGCCTGTGATTGTTGTACACAGTGTAGATATATACTATCGACTACTAGTTTGAAACTTGATAATATCAACCAGGACACAGTGTTTTTCAAAAAAAGGTAACTGTCAGACTAGCAAAATAGTTTATCTGGCAAAGTGTAATTCCTGCCCGGGGTTTTATGTTGGGAAAACTGAGAGGGCTCTCAGGTCCAGGATATATGAACACTTATATGACATTAAGAATTCAAAAGAAACCAATACCTTATTTAGGCATAGTAAAATATGTGTTAATTTCTCTGGATTTAAGTTTGGTATATTAGATACCATTGAAATAAACCCCAGGGGTGCAACTGGAAAAACACTTTAAACAAGAGGGAACTGTGGACAGCTTTACCATATATTACCAGACACCAAATAATAAGCCAACTGTAATGACATCTTATAATTCTTTTATTCTACTATTTCACTCAAGAAACTATATATTTACTGCAGCAATGCTTTGTTTTTCTACAAAATGTAACCTTAACATTTTTATTATACCTGCTTAAATCTTAGTTTTTCTACAAAATGAAAAAAATTCCTTTGTAAATGCTTAATCTTTGTTCTGTCTTGAACCCACAAATTACCACAATTGTAAACTGCTGTAATCTTTTTTGTTACCAATGTTTTAAAGCTTTGTCTTTAACCTACAAATGATTGAAATTGTAAACTGCTGTAATCTTTTTGTAACCTTTGTTTTGGAGCTTTTCTCCCCAGGACTCCATTGAAAACGGGTTCTTATTGGCCCAATGGACTATCCTGGTAAACCAACTGCAAATAAATAAATAAATAAATAAATAAACTGATGTGGCAGCTTCGTTTGGCAGCTAATCTGTGACCAGGATTAAATAATTGTGTATCTATCTTGCCTGCTTTAAAAGAAAGAGCGGAAAGGGTTTAATTTTATATAATTTCTCTACAGAAATGTATTTTATTGTATGTTTAGTGTTTATAGTGTATGCCTTTAAGGTATTAATTTATTCAAGAGATCTTTTGTTTGACTGGTGGGATTCCCCACCTATCCTGTGACAGTGTAATATATTTAAATCCACATGACTGTTTGTATATTGTTCTGAGGAAGTCAATTTTACTTTGATGAAAGCGCTTAACCTGAAAAATAAACTTGTGTCTACTAGTCCTACTGGTGAATTTGTGGTTTTTATCTGTTGCTCATATATATGTCTGTGTATCACATGCGACAGATGAAGATATATCACATATGGGCCACCTACAGCTAGCTGAGGATAATCCTGTCTGATTGGTGTGTGTAAGGACAGTTAAGGTATACATAGCTGTCTGTATGCAGAGATATATATACACAATACAGTCATATAGTCCAATGTGGATTCCAACATGGCCTGTGATTCTCTAAGTGTAGGAGCATGCCCAGTGTGACTTTCTATCAAGAGTGGGACTCCATTCCGGAGATAGGTGTACTCCGGTCTGTGGTTTTGTGTGCTACAGCCATACCACTCACAGGTAAACAGGACTTCCCTAGGGGTACTGTGTTTGTTTAGTAGACATTTTCTGACATATCTGTAGTCTGACACTGCAATGTATTGTGTCATTACCTAGTGACAGACATCCTCAGATCATCACAGTGCTTTACCAGAGGAATATAAGATGTGTGATGCACAGACCAATATTTTGAGCCCGGCTATATACAATCTTGCCCAACAAGGTCATTTGGGAGGTGTGGCTACCACAGGTTGATTGATGACACTGTGCAAACAGTCCAGCAACTTGGTGACATACTGGTTGGGGATCTCCTGCTTGTGTGGTATCTTTCTTACCTGAGAAGTCATATCCTGGTGTGGCCATACCTCTCAAGTGTGCATTATTTGGCAGATTGTCTAGGTGTTTTCCTAGACGTTATGTCCAGTCTACATAAACTTGTGTTTTTTATGGCAAGTTAGTTGCATATAATTGAAGACTGACATTGCAAAACAATGACAGACATTACTGTTTCAGACTACATAATCTTCAGACAATTCCTGCTAATGCAAAACCCCTCATTCTACCAACCTTCTCAGTATGTAAGGGCAATATTTACATTATGTGCCTATCATTGTGCCTTTGTCCTACTTTTATTTAAGACCTTGTCCAGATTTCTTGCTGTCAGAGGTTGGGAGGTATGGGTGTGGGTACAGAGTGCATTCTACTGAGCAGGCATGTCCATTATATGTATAGTATATTCCACATAGCACTGTGACTTCCAGGTATGTCAGTGGCAGAGCAGTACAGAGTAATGTGGTGAGCCACTGAAAGACAGTTATGTAGAGGTTGGTGGTTTGCTATGACTTTAGTAGGGTATTGGCCCTGAAGCCATTATAACCCACGTAGACAAGAGTGTAGCCCATGTCAAGACATGTCAGCATACAGAGCCTCTGTCCAGCAGGGACACAGGTGGGATCACAGGACTGTCTTCTGTGTTTCCCATGCACTTATACAGGGAGCACATCCCTAGGGGTATTGAAGCACTTGGCTTGCTGTTGACAGGGAGTGATTTCCACAGATGGGGAAGTGTGTGATACACATATCTGTCACACCAGCAAGCCATACTGATATCACAGCCCAGGTTGATGCTGCACCTACAGGTTGATGGAGTGGATCTTGAGTTCCAGATGTGTTACAGTCCCATCAAGGCAGGGTCTAGATTGCTTTCTATGTCAGACAGGGGTCACATCAGCATAGTGTGTATGAAATGGGGTAGAGGGATAGTGTTGTTAGACTATCTGTGTAGAGTAGGTGTTTGGGGATTGGGGTAAGGCCTCAGTGTTTGCAAGACCCTTGTGTGTTGAGCCTACATGGTCTGGGGTGTGTAGGTTTGTGGGGTTCTCATGTGATTTTGCCTCTGAGGTGTCCATTGTTTGGGTTTTGTTTTGCTGCAGACCTCCACTTAGATGGGTGTGTGTTGTGTATTTGCAGATGATGTTTACTGACTCCATACACTGTGTGGCACCTATGTTACTTCACAATTTGTTCTGGTGTGTACATTCTCCATTTGTCTGGCTAATGGTTCCCATTCCCCTTATGTGTGTCTCTTTGTCTTTCTGTACTCCAGTCACAGGCTTTGGCCACAGTAGCTGCTGTTATGTATTTGTAATTCTGATGTGGGCGGGGTACATGCCGTTACATCGCACACAGGGTTGTGGACTTCACACCTCTCAGTGTATCTATTTAGTAAGTTGTCCATCATTGCACCACTCCATTTGCTGTGGTCCTTAGACAGTTTGTGTTGCTATATGTTATTATGAGGCTACATGTGGGCCTAGCTGTCATACCACCACAGACTGACAACTGCACAGGCCAAAATATGACAGTCAGACAAAGGCACACACATGGGGACAGGGTGTTGATCATGTTCTGCCAAACATAGACAGTAGGGAGACTGGTTTGATGACTGCTTCCTCACTGTCTGCCATTGCTGTTTTGATATGAACCCTTTCTTGTTTGGTAAATATTTGGCAGGCAGATGCAATGTTAGAACAAGCAGAACAGATATACAAGGCATACATGTGCTCCTTCTGTGGCAACCTGTGTCATTCCAGGGGTATAACTGTTGGCCACTGACATGTTGTCAGTGCTGACACAGAAAGGTGGCAGCCTTTTATACACTGGCAGTACACTGAACTTCAGGTACCTCAACATCTTAGAGCTAGACATCTGGACAAAGCAATAGGTGATTTGGGGTCAGGGGCCTAAATGTAGGGACCATTTTTAGGTATTGGCCTTACGAACCTAGAAAGGTGATTGAACAGGTTTTGCAGTAACATGAATGTTTCTGTGGGTATGCAGTGTGACACTACAATCTGTCATTATTTTCTGACTGTAGTCTTGTGTGATTTGCCAATGCATTCCCAGGCAAACACTATTTCATGTTATACAGACCACAATTATGATGCAAACCTCTGGACATTGTGCAATAGATCTGTAGAGTTTAGAGGTATGGTAGGCATTGTGTAGGTTACTCCAAGCTGTGTACTGTCCATATGTGTGGCTCCCTGTCCATGACCTGTACAGCTTCCCTGCATTAACATATACTGACATCTGGACAGTCTGTACATCTCCTACTGTAAGTATGGCTGACATGCATAATAGTTGGTACTGCAGTTCTCTGAACATGGACCTGTCAAAGACAGCACTGTACCTAGGCCACTACAACACAACAGCCAACAGTAGGTGCTGGCCAAATCCTAACAGTATTAACCACACATAATCATAGCTCATTGACCCCTTCATATTGTGGACATGCAACAAGTTATCATGTGTATTGGGACAGCCCTGACAATGTGTGCTCTACTGCTATTTCCCCACAAACATACATGTTACTGCATTTCTATGGGAATATGGGGGGACACACCTGTCATCTGTACACATTTGCACAGACTGTGCTGATATTTGCTTTACATTTTGGTTCCATTCAGCATACTATTATGCCCTGTCTTGGGGACTAGAGGCATATCACTAAAAACCACAGGTCAGAATGTAATGGTATGCATTTGAGTTTCTGACTTCTTACCCTTCAGAGACGTACTGCAACTGCAAGACCTGCTGTGCTATCACTGTGTAAGTCTGTAGGGGGGTATTTCATCATTGTCACCATTTATGGGCCTTTGCCAGACATTTCTTTAGGGTTTTCTACAGATGACTTGCTGGGTGAGGCTGAAGCACGAGTCTGGGACCCCACACTGACATCCATGCCTGTGACCTATGACCCCCCAGTTAGTTGACCCCCCCCCACATATACTGCAATGGGATTTGTCACCTTGGGTACCACTGCATAGTGTGGGGAGGCTAGTATTGGGCAAACATCTCCTGGTGTCCCACATAGCTGTCAGTTGTCTGCTGCTATCCCAGTTGGCCACCCCATTCCCTTGCATGCATGCAGCAATACCATAGATATGCTACCAGAACATATAAATACATTCATTTATTGTTAAGAAGCCTGACTTACCTTATGCCTGCAGCAGTTGTGTTGATGGTGCTTGAGGTCTGCCTATGTCAGATGAACGTAGCACACTGCCTATACATGGTAAGTTACAGGTAGTGTGATGCGTGTGTCATCCATTTTACTGTGTGTGCAAGTCAAAGAGAGGTGTCAGTCCCTAAGTGCCTACAGTGTCAGTGTGTGTGCTATGCGTTGCCTCTTTGCCAAAGCCAGGCCATACTGGGCATGCCTCTATCTGTCTAGAGGAGCTGGCTCAGGGGGTTTCTCCTCTGAGTCCCTCTGTGCCTGTGGGGACCTTGGCAATGGTGGGGGGGGGGCTGTGTGGCCCTTACCCGTGCTGTTCCTGCTGCAGCTGTTTCCACAGGATCATGTTGTGTAGCATGGCACATACTATAAACATGTGTGCACATGTGGCTGGAGAGTACTGCATTTCTGATGGGTGTCATCATCCATAGCTCCAGTGCATAGACAGCATCCCTCACTAGATGGCCATATGGGATGTCCCCCCTGACAAATCCCTGATACAGCTGTGAGGAATGCCAGATATGGGAGTCGTGATAACTTCCAGGGCTGGCAGCACACACATTCATGATAATGCCCTGAGCATTGCACATGACTTGTCAGTTGATGGAGGGGAAGCCCTTGCAGTTTATGTAGACCCTACCCTGCTCACTGGGTGGGGCTTTGATGTGGATGTGCGTGCAGTCTATGGCACCCAGTACCTCCAGGTAGTCTGCTAAATGGTGGAAGAGGTGCATACTGCTGTTCAATCCTCAATGGTGCTGGGGAAGTAAATGTGCTCACCGGCATGTGGTAGCATGGCATCCAGGAAATGGCGGAGTAGCCTGGATGCAAATGCCTGTGAGACTGCCATAGCATCTTCATGATGATTTGCTGCAGTATGTCTCTATCCACCGTGTAGCGCTCTACTATCTCCAGATCATGTAGCCCCTGGTTGGTTACCCTGGGTCTGAACACTCTTCTCCTACTTCTCCACAGTCTGGGGTGGTTGTCAGCATTATCCTCCTGACTGCCCTCAGCCTCTAGCAAATACTGATAGATCAAAGCAACAGCAGCCCCTAACATTTTTTTGGTTAAAATTCCCCCACGTGTGTACACCAATTGTGCAAGTTTTGTGGGAAAACCAGACTGAAAGGTGATTGCAGTTTATACTGTTGTGCTGCAGATGCTGCCTGTATGATTGGCTGGCTGTGATACATTCCACCTGCTTGCTATTTTATTTGTACTTTATTTCTTTTATTCTGCTATTTGCCTTTTTTTTTTCTTTCCCTTTCCATTTCTACCCCTTATGTGGTGCGGCGCACAAACCCGATACCCACATGTAAACAGTCCTGCTATTTCAGTTTTTTTCGTTTTGTTTTGTTTTGTTTTAGACCTGGTGGGCACCACACAAACCCGTTTAATTAAAGTAAACACTTTGCAGTAGAAATGGCCTTCCCCTGGACATGAACACGCTCTTCATTTCATGGAATTAGTCAATTTAGCCTTGGACACCCCCCCTTGTTTAGCTGTGCTTAGCTAAACTCAAATGGGAGCCATGGAGCTCCAATGTGCTTACACCAAGCATGACACACCCCTTTTCATGTCTGCTGCTCCTCCTGCTTACACTGTTGAATTTTAGCTCCTACATTGTTAGCTGTAGCCCAAGAATGGTCTTCCATTTGTGATTCACTAAAATTTGCCCATTTGCTTACCCCACTGCCTTAGTCCCTGGTTACACCTCTACACCACAGCCTTCCTCCTTAGCAACCAGTGTTACTTGTTATTGTTTTGATTCCACATGCCATAGACTATAATGGCAAAATGCAGATGTCACTTAAAATTGCCTTTTCACATTTATTTTTTCATTTTCAGTAGAATCTTATTTGCACGCCGCTGCCCTATGCTTAAATGACCGAAATCAGCCCAAAAAAAACCTTTGATTTTTATAATTTTGCAACACTTTTCCATGCCAATGGCCATATTTTTGGCCATTGGCATGCCTAAGAATTATAATACATGCTTTGCTTTGAGCTGTCATGCCTCCATTTTGATTTTTGCAGAAATATATTCGGCTAGTAGCCGAATACATTTCTGCAGCGGACACTATTCTGGCACGGATACCTTCCTGCTTACTGAATCACTAATTTACCTCATTTGCATGGTTTAACCCAGCAAATGAGGTAATTAGCATTATTCAGTGTTGTCCATGCCAGAATAGTGCAGCCAGGCTCGTGCACTTCCCCAGCTTAGTTTACTGAATCGCACAGGCTCAGATCTCCATGTTCGGGCTGAGCCACTATTCGGACATGGGATTTTAGCTTACTGAATTCCGGGGTTTGTGTTCACCATACAATACTCTCCAAATACTATCCTTAAACAGAATACATTCAAACTCTTACTAAAATTACAAAACAATTTTTATATACAACTGCTGTCTGTACAATCCACTAAGTTGCACATGGGCTTTCTCTTTAGTAACTTCCAGCTCTGTATAATCTTAGAATGTATAATAACTATTGTTTGTGTATAAATGTAAATGGAAATGTAACTACTCTGTGTTTAACTGGAACTTAGTATAATGCAATGTAAGCAAATGCAGCTTTTCTCCTAAGGCTTTCACTGAAAATGGGTCTTACCCAGTTGGACTTTCCCAGTAAACAAAGACAAATAAATATATAAAGATATATATGGGTCTACTTCAAAAGACTGAAAAAAATCAAAAGACTGAATCCCAGAAGACTGAAATTTCAAAATACTGAATGCTGGAATTTGCCCCTTTTCCACTGTTGTGCGATCTTGGAGTTGGTATATATAGTTAGCAGGGGGTGTGGAGGTACAGTGGCACAAATGAGGGGTGCAGGGGGTTTGCCCCTACATTAAAAATGTGTTCAGTATTTTGAATTGTCAGTCTTTGGGATGCAGTCTTTTGGTTTGTCAATCTTCTGAAGTAGGCCCATAAATATATATACACACACACAGATATATATATATATATATATATATATATATATATATATATATATATATATATATATATATATATATATATGGTTTACTATGACTTATGCGAATGTCAGTAAGTCGAATGGGTGATGCCAGAAATCACAGTTTTCAGGGGGCAGAAAACCAAACTAAAAGTGGTCGATCATGAATAGTCGAGTGGCATAATGCACTCGACCTTTCAGCAAGCAACATGCCAAGACTGTGGAGGGAGGTCATGCTTCAGTGAGGAACAGGGAAGTAGCCCATTTCCTCACTGTAGTGCAATCTCGGAGTTGGTATATTTAATATGCGAGGGTGTGGGGGGGCAGACACCCCCACATGGGGGGGTGCAGGACGGCATAGCCCCAATGCTAAATAGTAGAGGTAAGCTGAGTACATCAGGTGGAAGACAGGAATGTAGAAAATGTCGAATACACATTTTCGTGTTTCCCATTTTCAACATTCCGGTCTTCCGCTGTTGTAAAATTTCAGCATTATATTTTGGTGTTGTCACTGTTCAACCTGACCCCTTTCAAACATACAATAGTAAACATATATATTTTATATATATATATATATATATATATATATATATATATATATATATATATACATATATATGGGTCCACTTTGTAATTTCGAAATACCGAAATCCTGAATTTCAGTATTTCGAAATTACATAGCCAAAAACTCATAGTTCCGAAACTGGCAGAAGCGCGAAATTCAAAATCCTGAAACACGGAGATGTTGAATTTCTGGTTCCGCTAGTGCGGTGTGTGGATGTTTGGGTGGAATTTAGGTAAGGTTGTGTGTGTAAGTGTGTTGGATAGGTGCTTTAGTGTGTGTAAGTGTATGTTGTGACAGTGATGTGTGTGTGTATGAGAGACTGTAAGATGTGTGTGTATCTGAGTTTCATTTGTGTTTCGGTTTGTGTGATCTCGGTGTTAGAATATATAAGTAGGGGGGTGTGGGGGGTGCAGCCCCCCCACATGGGGGGTGCAGGTGGGCTTGCCCGCCTGCTTATATGTAGGGTAGATGCATTTGTTTGATTGGGGGGGGCTGCATTTGTTTATGTGTGTACTGTATGTGTAGCATAGTTTCGGGATTTTGAATTCCGCAGTGTTTTTGGATTTGTGAGATGTGCTTGGGTTTTCGGCTATGTGATTTAGAAATACTGAAATTCGGGATTTCAGTATTTCGAAATTACATAGTGGACTTATATATGGATGTGTATATATATATATATATATATATATATATATATACACATAAACATACATGCATATGTTCTATATTGTAGTTCCTGTGTTGTCCATTACCTTACTTGGATAGAAGGAAGTTTCTTTGCTCACCAGTGGGAGTGGGGAGCCTTGAGCAGCCTACCTGTCCCTGTAGGAAGTGACCTCAGAACAAGAGCTGTAGTAATTGGTTGTTTTGGACCATTTCTAGCTCTTTTGAAGTTCCCTGTTTAAAATCCGCCTCTGGGCATTTTTTTCTGGCTATACTACTCAGACAAGCTCCTCGTGGTCCTGCAGAGTAGTCCTAGCTACAGAGAACTCAGAAATGCGATTACTTTCTGGATTTAAGTATCTTTGCTGTTTTTTACTTGGAATAGCTTCTCTAGCTTACCCTAAACAAGCTTAAACTGTTTTTTTAGCTGTTTGCTGCATTATTTTAATATCTGCACTTAAAGTTACATTTTAGTCGAATTTGATCGAAAGTTTGTTTGTTTGTTTGTTTAATTTAACTGTTAAGGCTGCCCACTAAAGTGTGCTAGCCCGTGTAACTGATTTATTACTGTTTCTGCATTTTCTGTGTGTTTCTATCTAAAAACAAAAAAAAACAAAAAAATAATCCTTGTTTTCCCACCTCTCCTCGACTAGTTTAGACCAGTTTACAGGCATTGCTGTATTCTGGGCTGTGGTATAGTTCCTGTGTTGTCCATTACCTTACTTGGATAGAAGGAAGTTTCTTTGCTCACCAGTGGGAGTGGGGAGCCTTGAGCAGCCTACCTGTCCCTGTAGGAAGTGACCTCAGCACAAGAGCTGTAGTAATTGGTTGTTTTGGACCATTTCTAGCTCTTTTGAAGTTCCTTGTTTAAAATCCGCGTTTGCATGGCTTTGCACAGTTGTGCGCATAGCGCAGCGCCGGTTAAACTTCTTCTGGCTCCGCCAAGTCTGCTCTTCAAATTTTCCCTTAAGGAAGCTCTACTCTTAGTATAATCAGACTACTCGCTACATTATAAGCCTAGCACTTGTTCTCAAAACTTCTCTACTAAGTAAGCACTCTCGGACTAAGTAAGCACTACATCCACCTACCACCCCTGTGAATATCCACTTCCCTTAAAGGCACAGCACTCCCTTATACTGTTCTAGCATGTCAAGTGGCAGATTTCTGGCGTCCACTCTAGTTCAGCTGGTAAATCTGGGTATCTTGAGACAATGCTACAATTGTCTCATGTACACAGACAACCCTCTCCTCCTCCCAACAAACACAAATACATGTGAGAGATGCAACTATATAGCCAAACTGGAGGCTGAACTCTCTCAACTCAGGGCTGGCATGACCAGACAGGAGGAGATGGTAACCACACACACAACAAACCCAGTCCCACATAGACCTACCACAACTGCAAACCAAACACATAAAAACACAAAGACATACTCGGAGGCTCTAATAAAGAACTTACCAAAACAACAGAGGCTCCCAAAGCAGACATCCAAAAACCCACCACCTCAAAACAAAACACATGCAACACATACTTCAATAAATCAGTGTGTCAATCAACCACAGTCCTTAAGGCCAAACACCATGCCTGATACACTAGTAATAGGTGACTCTATAGTCAGACACACTGATGTCCCACTTACCAGGCTGTACAAGGAGAGGGTGACTGTGAGCTGCCTATCGGGAGCTAGGATCCACCACATAACACACGCACTCAGGTCACTCCAAAGCAAGTACAAATATGACTCCGTCATTGTCCATGCTGGCGTGAATGACCTGAGACGTACCTCCCTGGACTACATGAAAAGAGACATAGAGGAGCTCTCTGATTATGTAGCCCAGGCTGGTATGACTCTGACCCTGAGCAGCATCTTGCCCTCACCAAGAATGATGCCACAATACAAAGACAAGATGATCAGCTTTAATAATTGGCTCAAGTACTGGTGTCATTCTAAGGGGATCCAATGTCTGTCTGCCTGGGATGACATGTTGGACAAGCCACGCTGCTTTGCAAGGGACGGCTTGCACCTGTCACCACTGGGCTTCCGGATATTGGCTAAGGCTCTTGCCACCCCATAGTGCCTTTTTTAGGCAAGGCTCAAAAAACAAACCCACCTCCTTAGGAAACAAAAATGGAAAAAAACTAAGGGTAATGCTGCTCAATGCCAGAAGTCTAAATCTCAAGATACAGGCTCTCGATGCACTCCTCAGTATGGAGAACATCGACGTCTGTGCAGTAACTGAAACCTGGTTCAAGGCTCCGGAGAGCACCCCAGCTCTACCAGGCTATACCTCGTATCATGCTTTTCGGCCCCAAAACCCGGGCCAAACCACAAAGGGAGGGGGAGTGTCCATATTCATCAAGGACACCCACACCTCCAGGTTAGTAGCAACACATGAAGCATCGGAGACCATACAGGTGCAACTAACCATAGGCAAAACTGCTATACAACTGGTAGCATGTTACAGACCACCCTCCCAATCTCAGGAACTCCACTCAGCCTTCCTGAAGACATTGGAGGATATGAATATATCACAAAATACCATCATACTGGGAGACTTCAACCACCCAAACATAGATTGGGTACATTATTCTAGCCCTAACACCCTAGCCCAAAGGTTCCTGGAATTCATAAATTCAAATGCACTGGAACAACTAGTCACCTCTCCCACTAGGGGAGATAATATACTAGACCTGATCATCACAAGCATGGGGACAAAATGCTCCACACCGGAGGTATACCCCTCACTAGTGAGATCTGACCACAAACTAATCACCATGGATATACATATCCCACCTCCACCCCCAGCACAAAAGACCACAGTGAAAAACTTCTCAAAAGCAGACTTCACTCTTCTTAAGATGGTATCCTTTAAGCCCACTGGGCCAGTGGATGCCACGTCCCACAATGCCGAATCCTTCACAAATGCTTTCTATGGACATCTCCAAGAATGAATGGATCATGCAATACCAAATAAATCCAAGTCCCTCTCCACCAAAGGCAAGCGTCCTGTCTGGTGGACCTCAGCCATTAACAAATTGTATAACAAAAGAAGAAAGCTACTGCAGGACAGAGCAAAATCCCATAAAGGGAAGACATCTCTGATCAACACTAGCAGAAAACTACGTTCTCTCATAAAAACTTCCAAGGCCAACTTTGAGAGAAAAATCGCTAAGGACACTAAAGATAACCACAAAGCCTTCTTCAGCTATGTTAGAAACCTGGGCGGAAACCCTCAGATATGCTCAGAGTTAGTTCACAACAACAAAAAATACACTGAACCCACAGATATTGCCAACATTCTGGCTGACAGGTTCAGTGCAAATTTCTCCCCTCCCTCACTCCCAAAAGAAGAAATACTTATCCCAGCTGAATGTAATCTCCCTGTCATCTCAGATGTCCAAGTGAGAGCCGCCCTCAACAAAGCTAAAAACACAGCATCAATGGGACCTGACGGTATCCCGGGTTGCGTGCTACGTGAACTCCAAGAGGAGCTAAACCCGCACATAAAAATGCTATTTAACCTTAGCCTTACTACAGGATATGTACCTGAACACTGGCGTACAGCAACAGTGGTCCCACTCCACAAAGTGGGTACCTCTACAGACCCTGGGAACTACTGCCCCATAAGCTTAACCAGCCTGGTCTGCAAAGCTATGGAAAGAATCATTATGGAACTCATAAACAGAGACATTGGGGACCTACAGACACTTGACCCCACCCAGTTCGGCTTTGTAAAGGGCAGATCCTGCCTTTTGAACCTGGTTGACTTTTTCAAAACAGTCACTAGAGCCATTGATGAGGGCAAAGCAGTCCATACAGCCTACCTGGACTTGGCTAAGGCCTTCGACACAATACCCCACTCAGGCATCATAGATAAGCTCAACAGCTTAAATGTAAATCCTTATGTCACTAGATGGGTTGCAAACTGGCTAAAGGACAGAACCCATAAAGTTAAAATCGCTGGAGCAATGTCAGACTCAAAGCCAGTCACAAGTGGTATCCCACAAGGATCTGTCCTGGGACCCCTCTTGTTCGGCATTTATTTCTCAGATGTTAAAGCAAACATGGGAGGGCTGTGGCTGACAAAGTTCGCAGATGACTGCAAACTAGGTGCCATAGTCGATACACCAGCGGACACATACATCCTACAAAAAGGCCTCACAGAAACGGACAACTGGTGCCGGAGTCATGGCCTTAAACTAAATGCCAAAAAATGTATAGTCATCCCCTTTGGGAAAAACAAAGTACCCACAAATTATCACATAGACAGCAACCCACTGAGTACTGAAAAAGTAATCAGAGACCTAGGGACCAAAGTCAACAGCGACCTCTCATTTGACACCCACGTTGCCAAAGTGGTTAGAAAAACATTCTACCTTGCACACCTTATCATGAAGGGATTCACATCCAGATCCAAGGATGTCATTGTAACCCTATACTCCTCCCTCATCAGACCCATGATTGAGTACAATGCCCCATTTGGTATGTACCTCACCCGGCATTTGCAATAGCTGGAGAGACCACAAAAGTTCCTCACCAAGAGGATCAAGGGTCTCCAACATATGTCTTATTCTGACAGACTAAAGAAACTCCAGCTCTATTCAGTAGCATACCGCCTGCTCAGAGGTGATCTCTGCCTGACGTACAAGGCCATGTCCAATCAGGAACTGATGGACATGCTCCACCTCAAAAAATCCAAATCCATCAGAGCCACGAGAGCTAAAGACTTAAACCTCGGCACAAGCATGAATAGGACATGCTGGAGGGATAGATTCATAACCCAGAGGCTTCCCATGCTCTGGAACAAGATCCCAGTTCATGTTAGGCAGAGCCCCTCACTGACTCTCTTCAAGAGAAATCTTGATGAGTGGATGGGAGATCGTAAGTTTACCCCAGGGGTCACATCTGTGTCACTACTAGACAGGGGCACAGTAAACTAATTCTTTTATATAAGGGGACCTTCACTGTGTCATTACTAGTCAGAGGCACAG
Source organism: Protopterus annectens (assembly GCF_019279795.1). Classification (NCBI taxonomy): domain Eukaryota; kingdom Metazoa; phylum Chordata; order Ceratodontiformes; family Protopteridae; genus Protopterus; species Protopterus annectens. The sequence continues at coordinate 134,089,429 of NC_056750.1, forward strand.
TATTCTAAATCTATTCTGTGCATTTTTTTGTACCATTTCATGGGGTGGCGAAAGCCACATCATTATGGCTAGGCTTACAAATGCCCCAGGGCAGATAGCTTAGTACTAAACTATGAAACTATAAACTATGAAACTATTTAAGGTCAAAACTGCAAACGTTGACAAAAAACATTCAAATATACATAATTTCAAGCATATTAAATACTGAAATAAATGACCAAAACATAAAACCCATCTCCTCTCCTGATCTAAACCCTAAACCCCCCATAAAACTAGCCTAATATTCATCTGAATAGTGGCAGTGTTAAGGGAATGTTTTTTTTTAAGGGAAACTGTAGGGTTAGGTTTGGAGGAAGGGTCAGCATTAGGGTTAGGATTAGCACCCATTACTAAAGTTGGCACATGCACACACATAAAAAAGCAACACTAATCCCTCAACTATCCCCATCTCTAACCTTGACTCACTAACACACATAGCAACACTCTAACCCCTTCCAACCCCCAATCACCTGTCTCAATGAACTACACCATCAATATTTTGCCACTCTACCAGTGACATTAAACACTACCCCTGCATTTGTTGACCAAAAGCATGTTAGACAAGTCAACAACAAAAAAAGATTGATCTTTTTAGATAGAATCACAAAATAACAGTTCCCATTGTTGTATGTAGAGGCACAAGTCCCCTTGCACCGTACACGCTGTTAACTATGTATACAAAGTCCAAGACTACATAACAGCAAAGAAAGGATAATTTCTGTAGTCCCAGCTATGACAATCTCACACACACAGCAGCAGGAAGCAGGAAAATCCAAGAAAAAAAGGATGTTTGCTTTTCTAAACATTTGATCTTAGTAAATGCAGCTAAATATATATATATATATATATATATATATATATATATATGTACACACACACACACACACACACACATATATATATATATATATGTATATATATATATATATATATATATATATATATATATGTGTGTGTGTGTGTGTGTGTGTGTGTGTGTGTGTGTATATATGTATATGTGTATATATATATATATATACATATATATAAACATACATATATATGTACATAGATACACACACACACACACACACACATATATATATATATATATATATATATATATATATATATATATATATATATATATATATATATATATATAGGTTCAGAGGTTCATAGGTTGGTACTAAGCTATCGGCCCTAGGGCCTATACAAGCCTAGCCATAACAATTCCCTGGCTATTTCTTCCCACACTATTTACTTCCCTGGACCCCTGTCTAGCAGGGTGACTGACGTGATCCCCGGGGTGAATTTCCTTTTTCCCATCCAATCATCAAGGTTCCTTTTGAAGAGGGCCAAAGAGGCGCTCTGCTTGACATGTATGTTCAATCTATTCCAGAGTCTGGGGAGTCCCTGGGTCAGGAACCTATCCCTCCAGCATGTTTTGTTTATTGTGATGACAAGGTTTAGATCCCTGGAGCATGTGGCTCTGAGGGATTGGGATTTCTTTAAGTGTAGCATGTCCAGCAGCTGTGGGTTTGACATGGCCTTGTATGTTAAGCAGAAATCACCTCGGTGTAGACGATATGCGACAGAGTATAGCTGGAGTTTTTTAAGATGGTCAGCATAGGGCATCTGCTTTAGGCCTGTGATTCTTTTAGTGAGGTATTTCTGTGGCCTTTCCAGCTGTTGCAGATGTCTTGAGAGGTACATACCAAAATGGGGCGTTGTATTCTATAATGGGTCTAATGAGAAATGAATACAGTGGGACAATAATCTCCTTTTTTCTGGATGAAAAGCCCTTAGTGATGAGGTGTGCCACATAGAAGGATTTCCTGACTATTGTGGGCGACGTGGTTATTGAAGGTGAGACCACTGTCCACCTGTGTCACTAAGTCTCTTATCATGCTTTCAGTGTTTAGTGTACTGCCACCTATGTGGTAATTCATGTGTACATGTTTTTTCCCAAAAGGGATAACTATACATTTCTTGGCATTGAGCTTGAGCCCATGGCTCTGGCACCAAGCATCTGTTTCTGTATGGCCCTTTTGTAGAGTATCCACATCATTTGGGGATTCAATAATGGCTCCCAGTTTGCAGTCATCTGCAAACTTTGTTAGCCAGAGTCCCTTAGTGTTGGCCTGTACTTCAGAGAAGTAGATGCCAAAGAAGAGAGGTCCCAGGACTGAACCCTGAGGTACTCCACTTGTCACTTGTCTGGAGCTGGATTTGGAATCAGCTACTTTTACAGTGTGGGTTCTGTCAGTAAGCCAGTTGGCAACCCATCAAGTGATGTAGGGATTAATGCCCAGCTTAGTAGGTTTATCTATGATTCCAGAGTGGGGGATGGTGTCAAAGGCCTTGGCGAGGTCCAGATAGGCTGTGTGGACTGCCTTACCCTCGTCCACAGCTCTGGAGACTGATTCAAAGAAGTCAATCAGGTTCAAGAGACAATATCGGCCCTTCACGAACCCAAACTGGGTGGGATCCAGTGTTTTAAGGTTGCCAATGTCTTTTGTTTATAAGTTCCATGGTAATACTTTCCATGGCCTTGCAGATCAGGCCCATCAGACTGATGGGGTGGTAGTTCCCGGGATCCAAGGTGGATCCCCCTTGTGGAGTGGGATAACTATAGCTGTGCACCACTCAGTGGGCATGAAGCCTGAGGTGAGGGTATGATTAAACATGACACTTAGGTGAGGTGCCAGTTCATTTTGTAGTTCATGTAGTACACAGCCCGGGATGTCATTTGGTCCCATGGATGCTGTATTCTTAGCTGTGGAGAGTGCGTTTTTTACCTGTGTGGTCGTTATTACTGGAATTTAGCAATCTTCCGATATTGAAATGGGCCATTTAGGGGGTGAGAGGGGGGTGAAGTTGGCACTGTATCGATCTGCCAGGATATTGGCTATATCCTTGGAATCAGTATATTTAATGCCATTCTGTTATAGCTCAGAGCAGATCTGAGCATTGCCATTTAGATTCTTGACATAGTTATAGAATGCCTTGTGGTTGTCTTTGGAATCTTTGGCAATTTTATTTTTGTAACTAGCTTTGGAGGATTTTATGAGGGATCTAAGCTTCTTACTGAGGCTGGTAAGGGAGTTTTTGCATCCTGGGATTTTCCTCTTTTCTGCAACAGTTTCTTCCTTTTGTTGTAAAGTTTGTTTATGGCAGGGGACCTTTTTTTAGAGGAGAGTATCTTGGTTCTATTTGGGATGGCATGATTCATGCATGAGTGGATGTGCTCGTACAATGTCTTAGTGTAGGACTCAGCAGTCAAACGTTCAGTTCCCGTCTGCATGGGTGTCATGAAGTTTGTAACTTCTGACTTGAGCAGCATGAAGTTGGCTTTGGAGAAGTTTTTTTTATGGAGGTTTCCTTACTGGAGGGTGTGGGTGGGATGTGGATGTTAAGGGTGATTAGCTTATGGTCTGACCTGACCAAAGAGGGGGTGACCATAGGTGTGGAGCATCGATTTCCCATGTTGGTAATGACCAGGTCTAGGATATTGGAGCCTCTGGTGGAACTATGGATTAGTTGATCCAGGGCATTGGAATTTATGAATTCCAAGAACCGTTGGGCAAAGGTGTTGGTACATGAGTAGTTTTCCCAGTTAATGGCAGGGTAGTTGAAATCACCCAGTATTAGGGTGTTTGGTTGTATATTAATATTTTCCAGTATGTTTAGAAAGGTGTAGTGTGAATCTTGGGGCATGGTGGGAGATCAGTAGCAAGCAACAATTTGGATTGCAGTCTTACCTAGTGTTAGTTGCACCTTGGAGAATTTCAGACACATTGCGTTGGGCAACTAACCTGGTGGTGTGATTATCCTTGGTGACTATGGACACTGCTCCACCTTTAGTGTTTTGATCCTGGTTTGGTGGCCGAAAAGTATGGTAAGAGTTGTAGCCTGGTATTGCAGAGGTGCTCTCTGGAGCCTTGAGCCAGGTCTCAGTTACTGCACAGATATCAATGTTCTCCATTTTTAGGAGTGCCTCGAGAGAGTGCATTTTGAGGTTTAGACTTCTAGCATTGAGTAGCATTACCTTCAGATTTTTACATGCTTGTACCTGTTACGGTGGTGGTTTTGTCCTTTGAACTTTTCCTAAAAAAGGCACTACAGGGGTGGCAAGAGCCTTATCCAATAACCTGAATCCCAGGGGCAACAGGTGCAGACCATCTCTGGCAAAGCATTGTGATCTGTCGATCATGTTATCCCAGGCAGACAGATACTGGATCCCCTTTGAATGACACCAGAAGCTTAGCCAATTGTTGAAGTCAATCATTTTGTCCTTATATTGTGGTATAATTCTGGGCGAAGGCAGGATGCTACTCAGGGCTAGGGTCATACCTGCCTGGGCCACATGATTCGAGAGCTCTTCCATGTCTCTTTTCATGTAGTCCAGGGAGGTACGTCTCAAGTCATTCACTCCAACATGTACAATGATAGAGTCATATTTGTACTTGTTGTGGAGTGACTTGAGTGCATGAGTTATGTGGTGGATCCTGGCACCCGACAGACAGCTCATTGTAATTTTCTCCTTGTTCAGCCTGGTGAGTGGGACATCAGTGTGCCTGACTATAGAGTCACCTATGACTAAAGTGTTAGGTATGTTATCTTGCCTTAGGGGCTGTTGCTGGGTGGCACACTGGTGTTGTGGGCTATGTAACACTTTGGTTGTGATTGGTGTTTGTTTTTGTTTCAGCTTCGGAAGTCCTTGTTGCTTGGGCAGGTTACAGTTAAGGGCCTCCGCATATGTGGATTTAGTGTTGCTATGTGTGGGTGTTGGTGGTGTGAGTTTAGAAGGGCTATGTGTTGCTTGAGGTGTAGTGCGGGTTTTAACCTTCTCCTCTTGACTGTCTAGCACAATCTTGGGTGGAGAGAGCTTTACTTCCAGTTTGGCTATGTAAGTGCATCTCTCACAGGTTGTAGTGTTGGGTGGTAGGAAGAGAGGGTTGTCTGTGTACATGAGGCAATTGGCTTTGATAGCAAAGACAGCATAAATGGGTCTGGTTGTGAGGTACAAAATACTCCAGCCCCAACTGCAATCTTCATCCTTGTCTTTTTTTCCAGGACTACCCCTGCCATATCGCAACACTAGAAGAAAGTCCTATGACTTAAATAACCACAGAGGGGCCAGAAGAAGAAGGAGCCTCCACCATCCAACCAAACCAATACCATCAAGAACATGTGGGGGTTGGAACAAGGAGTTTAGTTTGGAACATTTCCAGCCACAATTTAATAGCAGCAGAAGAGTCACTGCTGACTAAAGGTTTGACTTTTGTCCCTACTACTGGGGCTGACATTACAGAACTGCTTGTTGAGTTTCGTCTTTTTGCACGTAATCTGGCATTGAAATTAATGTTTGGTAATGATGGTGAAAATAATGAAATTAAATCAGTTAGAAAGCCTAGTATGTTTGTACCAGCATTGCCTCCTGCTGTTGAGGTTTTTCTGTTAGCATGTGAAAATGATCTGTATGATCTTTTTAGCCATAGGGAACTGAATAAGCATAGTAGGGCAGACAATCTAACCAGAAGTGAACGACAAGCTTTGATAGAAATACAATGCTATACAAATATTGTTATTCACCCAGCAGACAAGGGGGGACCAATGGTGGTTCTTGACTCAACTTATTATTATGACAGTATGTTAACTATGCTTAGTGATTCAAGAACGTATGTCAGTATTGATGCAGTAACGGTGCATGATTTAAAACGTAGGATTGACAACTGCCTATTAGAATGTTTGAATCTAGGACTTATCACTAAGGAACTGTATGATTATTTCATAGTGCAGAATCCATTTATACCCCAGATGCATGGGTTACCAAAAATACATAAGCCTCCCATGAGGCCTCCATTTGGACCAATTGTAGTGGGTGGGGGCTGGTTGAGAGAGCCTATTTCTAGGTTTCTGGATAAACAACTCAGAAAAGGCTTGGATGAATCTGAGACAGTGTTAAGGGACACAGAACATTTTTTTGAGGGATCTATATAAAGTACAAAACTAAAAAATGGGTTGTTTGGCTTAAAAGACCACGAAAATACAGAATTGCCAAAAACTGCTGGAGCCACGGATGTCGGAAACAGTATTTTATTGAAAGCACTACAAACACCGCTAAAAACACATTAACGCTTTATACCAAAATTGCGTTTTCGTCTAAGCAAACCGACTTCATCAGATACTCTCCTTAAAACAAATCATCCTTTTATGAACTATTCAAAGTTCCTAATCCAATCAGAAACAATTAATTAATTAAAAGTTCATTGTATTCTTTTCCTATATACATTCAGCAATGCCTACTTTAAAAATTCTATAACTTATTTAACCAATAAATAACCCCAATACCAACATTTAAAAAACATTTTAAGACATTTTATATAAAAAATGTATAAACAATATAAATAAGTTTTACAAAAATCCATTTTTAATGTTTAAAAATAATTTTAAAAAGAGAACCATTTATATAGGTATAGCCTGCCATCTGCTGCTGAAAATAAAATGACGTCCATTGTCTTACAATATCCCTGCTTTCAATTTTAAAAGAGGCACAATAGAAATAAATTCATTTAAACCAGGGAAGTTTGTTGAATCAAGGGATATCTGCCACCATAGTTCCCTAGATTCTAATTTTTCTTCCCATAATCCACCCCTTACATCCTTTTTGACCTGCTCTAAAACCATAAAGTGAAATTTAGCATCATTACAATCCAGGGTATGTTTATACAGAGCGTTGGTCTCCTTTCCTGTAGCTATTTCATATTTATGTTCATATATTCTCTTTTTTAGCACTCTTTCAGTTTTTCCTACATAAAAAGCGTTACATTCTGAACATAAGCTTAAGTATACTACCCCCTTGGTTTCACAATTATAGTAGTCTGTACTTTTAATCCATTTTTGTCTACTTTCCAAATAAACTTTTTCCTTATCCACTATATTGTTACAGTGTGCACAACGTCCACATTTGTAAGTTCCCTTCCTAACCTTCTTATTCCTTGGAAGACCTTTGCTCTCCAACATATTTTTAAATGATCGGGAATTTTTGTACACAACCTTAACATTTCTATTTATTTTTTTCTGGTCCAAGTCAGTAAAATTAATAAATTTGGACCATTCACTTTCAGCAATTTTCCTTGTAACTTTAGTGTTAAAGGCATTGTATTCAAGAACCAAGGCATGTGTAAAGTCAGTTTCCTGTATTGTGGGGGGTGGAGTCACCACAAGAAATTTCATCTGATTTATTGTTACTTAAGATAGGTCTAAATCTACCTTCTCTTCCCTTAAAAACTTCATCTTGTATTTCCCTAATAAACTCTTGGGGATACCCTCTTTCTAAAAACATTTTATTTAATAATTTACATTCATCATTAAAATCATCCTCAGAGCTAGTCATACGGCTGCCTCGAACATATTGGCCTTTCACAATATTCTTTTTGCACCAATAGGTATGGGCACTTTGAAAATGAAGAAAGGAATTACAAAAGGTGGGTTTTCTAAATATTTTTGATTCAAACCTATCTCCTCTCTTGTATATTTCCACATCTAGAAATTGAAGTTTTTCAGTAGATACATGAAAAGTAAATCTTAAAAAATTAGTAGTTCCTTCCAGATACAGTTTAAATTCCTCTAATTGTTTTACCCCCCCTGACCATACAATAACTATGTCATCCAAAAACCTTCGGTACAATTTCCAATAACAACAAAATTTGGAATCCAGAATGTACAACTCCTCCCATTTGGCCAAAACTAAATTTGCATAAATTGCATCTATATAAAGTAACCAATGGAGAGAATAGCAAAAGCATTGAGGTCTTGGCTACTCTAGATGTGGTCTCACTATTTACATGCATTCCAAACCAGGAGGAGATAAGTATGGTGAAAAATATCTTAGAGAGGTATGGAAGATTTGAATCAAGATAGGTAGACTTATTCTGTCTACTTCTGGAATTGGTTCTAGACAATAATATATTTCTCTTCAAAGGCAAGTGCTACCGGCAGAAAAAAGGAGTTGCCATGGGCACTAGCTGTGCAAACTCCTATGCCAACTTAGTAATAATGGAATGGGAACATCATAACATTCTGAACAACTTGAACCCACATATAATAATATATTGGCACTTTGTGGATGTCTGACCTCTTTATAGGTTGGCAGAGGGATGAAGAGGGTTTAGGACTTTATACCCAATATTTGAACACCAGCAGTAACTTTATTAAATTCACCCTAAGCAAGTCCATGAACAAGATTGATTTTTTTGGATGTAACTATAGTCAAGCAAGCGACCAGTTTAATCACTAGCATACATAGGAAAGAATGTTATCGTCCTACATATTTGCACAGGGAAAGCATGCATCCGCAACATAGCTTTAGTAATATTGTTAAAGGACAGACTATGAGGACCTCATGCCTACCCTGTAATGACAAAGAGTTTCATGAGGGACTTCACCACTTACAGGATGACTTTATGGGCAGAGGGTATGGACGTGTGGAAATTGACAAGGCATATAGGAAAGAGAAGGGAGGATAAAACTCTATTTCTCACAACAGAATGATATGATCAAGCATACTAGAAGCACTTTTAGGAGAATGCCCATGGTTATTACTTATACATCAGAGGTTCATAAGATCGGGGAAGTGGTTAGAAGTAGCTGGCATATTTTACACACTGATGAGAAGTTAAAACAGCTGGTAGGCCAACAGCCAACTTTCGTGTATAAAAATAAAAAGAGCCTTAAACAACGTTTATGTTACCCTAGACAGTATAGTGACTTAGGGATAAGGCAATGGGGTACACGCAAGTATCAGGAATGTGCATATTGTGACTACATCAATCAGTCAATGTATTTTAAGCATCCAGAGACAGGCTATCTATGGAAACTTCGGGTTTCAGCAGATTGTAACACACAGAATGATATTTATGCAGCACACTGTCCCCTGGTTTACTAATCTTCCATGCAGGACTACTGTGAGTCCTGCATGGAAGTGGCCGCTTAGCAGGAGGACGGCAGCGCACCATACATATTAATGAAGGCATGCCACCCAACCTCCTAGGTTTACACAGAGCGTGTACGAGTGCAGGGGGCATGTCTGAGAGCAGAGCTCTCAGAATAAACACGCCCCTGCAATGTAGAACAGCACAAAGTGCAAATAAATGAGCAAGGCCTCTCATAGGTGTCCGCATATCCCCACCAACAGTCCCCAAAGTGTAGAACAGCAACAGGACATAAAAATAAAAAGAAGAAACACCTATATATATTTTTTAAAACTCCGAGTACAGCTAACCGTAGGTGCACGGGTGTGCCCATCCCTTAGCTATGGTTAAAGCAGCTTAACAGGCTGAAGAGGATAACAAGGAAGATATATGCAAATGAAGCAACACAGCAATAGTGTAGTGGTCAGAGCATCCGCCTAACGAGCAGACATTCCCAGTTCGAGTCCAACTGTAGCATAAAACATTTTCCATGTGAAACTGTATATGAACATTTTCTTACATTTTTCTGCTGTATAACCTACTAAATAACATTTAAATGTGAACTGGAGTACTCATTAAATGCACATGTAAAGTGTCAGTGTCATAATGAATAAGATACTGGTAAGCAGGTTTAAGCACAAATAAGCAGTAGTAAGCATATATAAGCACTAGTAAGTGTGTTTAAGTGCCTGTGCGCAGGGGTAAGCATTGCCTATACAGATTAAGCACAGTAAAAGTTAACTGAGTGTAAGAAACTGTAACCAGAAGTAAGTACTGCTCACCTCTTTAAGCACTGCTAACCTTAGGTAAGCAGGTGTGCCCATAGCTTAGCCTATTCAAAACCGGCCAATCATGGAAATGTGTGGGAAATTGGCTGTATTTAAACCCCACAGGTGGGCATACTACCCATAACTGGTTGTAGCTTCCTACTGCAGGCAGAATGTCTGGAGTGGGTGAAGGCACTCATTTTAGAGCGCAGCACTGGGGCATCCAGGAGTCAAAAATCGTGGTATGGCTCCTGGTAAAACACCATGAGGAAAGACTGCTGCAGGGCCAGTACCAGGGCTCGCAATATAAAACAGAGGCCTGGGACAGTCTCGCCTGTGACCTCACCAGTGCCACAGGTATCCCCCAGACTGGTGATTAGGTCAGGCACCACCATGCTGACATGAAGTGGTGAAGGGGGGATGCACTGGAACAGTGTATTCAGGAATCTCGGCAGATGCCTAATGCCCCAGTACTGAGTAAGTACTCATTCTACTAAATAGTTAATAATTGCCTAACTTGTGTATACTATGGTAGGTATGGCTAAATATCACTGTATTTCTCTGACAGCTGCAGATGAGTGGGCTGAGAATCAGCAAGCGCATGATGCTAGGTTGCAAAGGCTGCATCACAAGGCAGGTTAGTAATTATTCTGCATGTACTGTCATAACAAATAAATATAAGAGCCTTAGAAAGTGTTGTACCAGTAAAAATAAAGGTGTAATAGTCTGTGAATAAAGGTATAACCCCTGGAGTGCTTCTGTTTACTCTTCCTTCATATGTTGTTGAACTGTTGCATACTATAAATAGTACTGTTGTATTAAGCAGTGTTACCCACACTGTGGTATGCAGATAAAATGTGTATGAAGGTCTGTATAACAATGTTGGAAGTGCCAAGAAGTCAGTCATAGTGCACAAGTGAGGGAGACTTAGATAGAAAACAGTATAAAGCTTTACATCAATTCCCTGATAGCACAGTGTACTGTGATGTTAACTATATATTTTTTGTCACACACAGCAGAGGTTTGAATCCCGGGAGTGCTAGTAAGTTGTATGCATAATCATACCCCATAACTGTACAGATTTTGTTACAATGTTCAGAAAGAAAGCTGTATGCATACTTACACCCAACTGTACAGACTTTGCTAGAATGTTCAGATAGAAAGCTGTATGCATACTTACACCCAATAACTGTACAGAATTTGCTAGGATGTTCAGATAGAAAGTTGTATGCATATTCATACCCCACAACAGTCCCAATCTGTCCAGCATGTCCAGATAAATGGCCCATATCACCAGCCTTGTACCCTGTTCCTCTGAAAAATCAGTGTGATGATCCAAGAAATGTAGGCAGCCGTTAATGACATATAACTGATAGCCAAACGTGTACATAGTCAGAGAATGTATATGAAAACAAACCTGTCATTCTAGCACCTCACCCAAAGTGTATGAGAACAATTCTCAACATATGCTGCATTAACACCTGCATCTTGTCACGCCTGTATGTAAGACACAGGTCATCTATATAATAATCTATAAACATACCAGTGTACAATATAAAGCCATTGGGTAGTGTAATAATACATGTAAGGCACAGATCACTGCAGTGACTAAGAATGTTGTGAAAACTACAAGGATATATTAGTTGTTAATTGAACTCTCTCGCTCACCCCTACCATATGTGCCAAAATAACCCAATGACACACCTCAATCAGTATGTGTACACTCCAAATTTTGTTGGGACATATGTCCTAATGGTTTATACATATTTCCATTTGTTTCTATTCATGTGCCATGTTAAAATGTACCCATATTGGTGGCCTGTTGCCATCAATGAAACCTGCATGCTGTTGTAATGGCCACTGTTGTTTCATATATGCATGTGTTCTGCTTGCTCTGCAACTGTTTTAAATCTGGTGTTTTCGGTTAATGGGAAAACCTATGCATGCTGTTATAACTAATCCTGAATGTTGTTGACTATTACTATCCCATATCTGTCATAAACCTGCTACAACATAGCTCATATGGGAAGGCCGGTCCCAGCGGACCCACCTGTCCCACCTCAGCTGGCCATGGCACTGGGCACCAATACATCTGGGACCCATCCTGAGACCTCCTCCTCTGTTGGCCCTGCACCACCTTCGGGTGGAACCATCGCAGGGGATGGGGCTCGCCCCCCCAGGAGCATGCGCAGAGAGAAACCTGTCACCTGTTGTCATGTCCGGGCCGTGGTGCGTAGGGAACTCGATCTGGAGTTTTGAGACTAGCTACGCCAGCTTGAGGGCTGAGTGGCACAATTAGAGGGTGAGCCTGCCCCTCCTACACAGCCCCCAGCACAGCCACCTTTGGGGTTGTGAAGATGCTGTGGAGACTGCCCATGGGTGGAGACCTCAGTCCCACTGTTTCCTTTTGGGGGCTCATGGGCTTGCAGCTTCCAAACACTCCACCCTGTCTAAGGTGTTTACCCCCACATGTGTCATATACCGCCCCTGTATGCGTCTTGTTTGTCCTGTCTGTTAACCTACCCAACATACCTCCCTAAATATACCTACTACCCCTCCCCAACATCCCACTCTCACCTGAAAAAAAGGGCAATCTGTTCCCACAAAATATCTCACCCCATACATAGCTGTCCATTTCGCACGTGTCCACTGGACACATGTAACCTGGTCTAATTGGCATCACAATGAATTTATCTTGTCCTCACCCCTCTCCCAGGGGTTTGAGGGTCCAAATCTACCTACAAAGTTGGTGTAGATGTGCAGTTGTTGCTGTACAAGAAATGGACAGCTATGGACCTTCCCTGCACCCTTCCTGCACATGCCTAGCTAGTTTCCCTACTGTCTTTCCCTCTTTGTGCCCCATTTTCACCACTTTGCTATCACCCATCCCCAGACTCTGGAATAGATTGCCCATACATGTCAAGCAGAGCACCTCTTTGGCCCTCTTCAAAAGGAACCTTGATGATTGGATGGGAGAAAGGAAATTCACCCCAGGGATCACGTCAGTCACCCTGCTATGGCTAGGCTTGTACAGGCCCTAGGGCCGATAGCCTAGTACCAAACTATGAACCTATGAATTATGAACCCCTTTTTCCTTTCTTTTAAAGAAATTAGTGCGGGTTAAGTGGGAGTAAGCACTTTTAAGCAGCAGTAAGCAGGTTTAAGCCTGTTTGCATGGGTGTAAGCAATGCCTACACAGGTTAAGCAATCTAGAAGCTAACTGAGTGTAAGAAACTATAACCGACAGTTAGCATTGCTTAGCGCCACGTAAACCTGTGCAAACCCGCTTACAATTGTTTAAAAGTGCCTTAATCACTCTGTATCCAATGGCCCTTGTTCTGCCCAGCAACAAAATAAACAATCTCAGCAAGGCTCAAACCCAGGACCCTGCACACCATACATAAAGTAATTTACCACTAAACTATGGCAGATATATATAACTGTGATGTTTTCACAAATATATCATCCAGCACAATCAGTCAACAGTACAGGAAATGTAATAATATCATACCACACAACCTGTTAATGCAAGAAGTCAGGACAAAGGGTGCCAAAATGTGGGCAGAAATAGGAATATATGTCAAATACTGTGCTAATACATTTAAAGCATTGCTAGTTACACAGTTATATGTATCAGAACACATATGTAGAAGGAGATGAAGTCTGAAACACAAAAGTGTCGGCACTAGTTACTGACTTCAATGCTGCGATCATCCATGTCAATTGCCAAGAGAATGAGGTACAGGCAAAAATATGAGCCGAACATGCATGGACATATGGACAGATATAAATCTGTAAATATAGACAGATAGCTATATGTATATATATATATATATATATATATATATATATATGTATAGGTTCATAGGTAGGTACTAGGCTATCGGCCCGGGGGCCTACATAAGCCTAGCCAACAAGGTTCCCTGGCTTATGCCACCCAAGAAAGTTATTTTCCTGTGCCACTGTCGGGCAGAGACACAGAAATGATCCCCGGGGTGTATTTCCTATTTCCCATCCACTCATCAAGATTTTTCTTGCAGAGTGCTAATGAAGAACTAGTGTACTAACTGTGAACTAATGAAGTATGGCCTGCAAACAAAAGGTATTAGTAGCCATATATATGTAGAAGTAGTGTGGAAGTACTGGGTGTAAAGTATATCCCTCAGCCACAAGCCATGTAACTGGCACCTGTGAAATGTGTAGTGTGGCAACCATTCCCACAAATGAGAATACTTACATTAAACATATACCCACTCACAATTCAAAGGACATGACACGACACACAGGTATGCATACACAAAAAAACTTTATTTGTGTACTATACAATAATGTATGCCAGTACTTACACCACACACCACATAAAGTTTGAAATATGTAATCAGTGCTGAATGCAAGGCCCACACAAAACAGTAGATGCAAGCAATGTGTTTGTATAGCATACTATGCTGTCCAGGCCAAAGCTTTCAATCAGTACAACAGTAGACACAGGATTTGCCTTCCAGATAAGTAGCAATCAATTACAGATGTAGTTCAGCAGCCTTCAATTAAACCCTGTAGTCAAGCTCTAGGGGGAAATGTAGCAGTTGTGGTAATGTCACAGTATCTCCTACATAGCATTGCTTAACCTAACATCTCACTATCACACTGACTGAACTTTGTATAACACTGTAAGCTGTAGCCCACCACTGTTGCCATGGAGGAATGTATGAAAGTGTACACCCTTACACCTCAATATGTCTTAACACTTATATCCCTGCAAAGGTGTCACAGCCTAGGTTAATGGCATTGAACACCCCCCCCATAAAAGGCTGTACAAGGGCAAAGAACACTATGTACCACACACTGACCTTTGGAATGTACAAGGGTACATATGTGTTGTCCAGCTGTTGCCCCTATATATATGGACCTTGCCCAACAGTTGGTGTGGGAGTCCATGGCATGACTGGGATGACAGCAGTAATGCTAGCAGTAAATAATGATATGCCATTACCTACCAACCCCTTATTGTATCACAGCAGGACAAAGACTGGCATATATGTGGAGGACAGAGGCAAGAACATGGGGCCATATTTGCATTATTGCTGTTACACACCCTGGAAATTGCTGGTGTTACAGGATTTGGTGCAACATACCCTTCTGCAAGAATATGACATTGAAATACAAATGGATGTAGCCATGGTCTGATAGCACTCAACAGACAGAATGCCACTGATATATCTGGGACAAGGTCTGTGTGGTGCACAGACAAAATCTAACAGCCAATCCTCTGGCTATCATATGGATAGGCCCACAGTTGAGAGCCATGCAGACAGACTACATTCCATGCTAAAGTACCATGTACACACAAACCCTGTAAGACCAGCAAGATACAGTGTACACAACAACTCTACTCACACTGTCTGTAGGTCTGGAACTTTATCCAAATGTGTATCTGACATGTATCTGCAAGTTCTGCTGTAAGAGGTATTGCTACCTGCTGTCTGTAACACTGATGTCCACACACAGGAAGGATGTCATCCATACTGGAAAGGTGAAGGGACAACAGAAGGCAGCAATTCATGTCTACTGGGTTGTCATGACAGTGATTATGTGAAGTACTACACAGCAGGCTGCATGCAATTAGCAACTGGTGGACATTGACTGGTGCAGAGCCCATCACCTGATAATGTGCAATACCTACAAAAGCATGCTGCAATCTATTCAAACCAGCTCAATCACTCTACTGGAGAGACAGAGAGAGAGAGAGGGGGAAAGAAAATTAAAAAAAAACTAACCATAACAAATTAAAAACAAATAACAATGCTCTGGGAATTGTTACAGTGGAAAAAAAAAACATAAAAGGTATGTGAAACATATATGTATTTACTTGCACGTAGTATTTGGTATGGAATAATAGGATTTATAATATGAAATTATGTAGATGTGCCATCAGTAGTTGTTCCTGTAATGATGTTCTGCTCAACAACTGCTCTGGATAATAATGTCTGTCCCTGCGGGCAGTGGGACATACCTGTCAACTGTGCAGATCCGCAGTGAATGACAAAGATGTGACCCATGATATCTGTGTTCTGCACATTACTGTGGCCAATGGCTGGTGGTGGTACTAATACTGTCATGATAGACACATGGGTGTGACAGCACAACACATGCAGGACAGTCAAGTTAATGTGTAGCATAGTATGCCCAACAGCCATAGCTGTATAATATGCTTATCTAAAATCTGTCACCATATATACCCCCCTAATGTTAGTCTGTGTTCACATGTGACACCTGTCTGTGTTGCAGCAAGACAGAACAGTTCAGCTGTGAAGTAAAGGGAGTTACAAGAGTGTGGACCAGATGTTTGTATGCACCCCACATACAGATAAATATATGTGTGATATATATTCACAGCTGTGTATGTCTACAGAACCTCAGACAGGTATACATATATATAGGTATATAAACAACACAAAATGATATCTACACATATATGTACATATGTGTGTGTGTGTGTGTGTGTGTGTGTGTGTGTTTATCATATATATATGTATATATATATATATATATATATATATATATACACATATATAAATAAATAAATAAAATGTGTGTATGTCTACATATGTATATCTATCTATCTATCTGTATATATATATATATATATATATATATATATATGTGTGTGTGTGTGTGTGTGTGTGTGTGTGTGTGTGTGTGTGTGTGTGTGTATATATATATATATATATATATATATATATATATATATATATATATATATATATATATATACAAACACACACATACACACATATACATAATGCTGACACATATAGGTATATATATATATATATATATATATATATATATATATATATATATATATATATATCAATACATGTCCCCTGCTATGACATGTGTGAGAGAACATCACACATCAATACATAGCATGTCTACACACCAGTACATGGCTGCAAAATGGACTGTGGATTGTGGTATGTAACCCATGTTGGGAACACATCGCAATTGTTTGAGAAGGCGGGATATCTAAGTTGGTGAATGGTAGTATGCACATATTGGTATGTAGGTTTGGTTGGGTGACAAACAAGACAGCATACAGGGCTGGTATATGACACATGGTGGGTAAACACTGTGGATGGGTAGTTTCATTTTGAATGTGGAGGCCTTTGAGCCCCCATATGGGAACAAAGGGAATGTGGTGCCCACCCATGGACAGTCACGGCAGCATCTACATGGTCATAAAGGTGCCTGGGCTGTGGGATGAGCAGGAAGAGCATGCATATCTAACCTTGTGTATGTGTACAGCATGCCTCCAGGTGATGTAGCACATACCTCATGTCTCAGTGAAGCTCCCTATGCACCAGACCCTGGATCTAACTGTGGGTGACAGACATATGTCTGTGTGTGCTCCATAGGGGGGGACACCATCCCCTGAGGTGGTTCCACATGAAGGTAGTGCCAGAATAGTAGATACTGAGGTTCCATGGTGGGTCGCAGATGTGATGTGGCCTGGTAACATGTCCACATTAGGTGGGAGAGGTGTTCCTGCTGGCAAATATCCCCTACACATAGTGTCACTGTCATGGAACATATGTGGGTTGTAATAGTCCACACAATCCCAGAACATGTCCAACAGCATGCATAGATATCCCCAATAACACAGAATGGCAGATGTGTTGCAATCACATGGAAAGCATACCACATGCATATGTGGAAACATAGTGGCAATGACAATGTCATGCAGATGAAATACTCTGTAACAGCCCAGCAACTTTAGTGTTCCCACAGGGAGCATGTCTATAAACACATAGCAGAAAGTGCTATACAATACAATATATGTCCCACTGGTACATAAACCGGAGACATACCACTTGTGTTGTGTGAACATTAAGTTGGAGCTGATATGGTGGTGGGAGACTGATATGTGTATTGTATTATGGTAACTATGCCATATGAGTTGCTCAGACATATTTCCATCTTTATGTCTTTCAGGGACAATGGCACAGCCAAGGAATCCAGCATACAGTACCACTGAGGATGACATCATACTCACCAGCCTCATCCAGCACTATCAGCTGATGTTCTCCAGGACAAGCCATGACCAGCATGAGCATACTGCCATGTGGAATGATGTGGTCTGCAGGGTAAATGAGGTGGGCAGGCACAGCCGTACGTATGAGCAGGTCCACCATCATTGTAGTGAACTGCTCCGCCATGTATGTCGCCATGCCACTGCCATGCAGGGTGACCACCTTGCAACTGGGGGGCCATAACATCCATCCCCCTCACCAAAGTTAAGGAGCTGCTCATCAGCCTGATGGCACCTGCCTGCCCACACGAGCTACAGACCTATACAGTCATGGAGGTGGGTGCTACCCACACACCAGACATGGAACATGCAGGTAAGGTTCCAGGGCATATCAGTAGACCACTGTTGTGTATGCATCTGTACAGGTAGAGTATGCATATGTGAGATGTGGAGTCTGTTGCTGTGTAGTACTGATAATCAGTTGTGCATAATATGTAGTACTGTGGACTTCAGCTGTTGTTTTACTGTAATATTGCACCCACCCTGTAGCAATGCCACATCTGTGGCCACTGACATCAACTCTATCTCATCCCAATGTAGGTACCTCTGGGATACAAGCAAGACAGTGGACAGATGCTGGTGAGTATGGTTTAAGGTCATGCGTGGAAATACACTGTGCATGTCATAGCTAAGGTTTAGGCCATGTACACATCTAACACACCTACCCATAATGCATGCTGTACATGTTCACTGACAGAGCACACACCTCACTAATGGGATTACCAGCCTCAAACACATGCAATAACAGACCATCTCAGGCAACTATGGCTACACTCTAGTGCACATTGCCCAGGCACAGGCGACATCTGCCTAACATACACAGCTATGGCATACACAGAGCAGTCGAACATGCTACACATAAGGAAATCCCAATCCCTCTGCAAACACACACTCCAAGGTCCTAACCCTCATCAACTCATTAAACAGAACATACTGTATGGATAGGGTCCTGTCCTGGGGAATTTCCACACTCTGGAACAGACTATCCATTCATGTCAAGCAATGCTACTCATTGGCCCTCTTTACAAAAACACTTGACAACTGGATGGGAAATGGGGAATTCACCCTGGGTAGTACATCTGTGCTACAGCCTGACAGGGGCACAGGGGAATAACATTATTGGGTGGTGCATGACTGGGAACCCCTGTGGCTAGGCTTATGTAGGTCCCAGGACCAATATACTAGTACTCACCTATGAACCTATGTGTACCACAGGCAACATCAGCCAGGGCCCACTACAGATATAATCTGCATAATGGTGGGACATTGCCAAAGCCATGTGTTGCAATGTATTCTAATGTACCAGCACAAACATGGTGTTCCTAGTTTGGGATACTGCAATATGACACACGTGTAGGCCACAGATGTCGAGCATTTGCAATGTAACATGAGATGGTGAGGGTATGTCATCCTGAAACACAGCAGTGCACTGGAGGGGAGAAACAAACCCACTAAGAATGGATGTATCTGCACACAGTCAAGGTCATGAAGTGTGTCAGACATAACCCTGACTCCACGGCACTAGTGATGGTACTGTATGACCTCCAAGGGCTGTGCATGTGTTTAGCATGCAAAACTGCAGGTTTGGGGAACATTTGCAGGGCTGACTGACCGACTACTAGCTCATGATGATGGCCCATGCTACTATGCCCCTGCCAGGTATTGTGGCTGCAGTAGTACACATAGCAGTTATTGCTACACACCATCACGATATGTGTGCACACATATGCACCCACAAATGGTATGCATCCCAATCAGCATCTGCACAACTGACACATATGGCTCATAATGCAATTGAATGCCTAAGTCATATGTCACATACCAGGCATATGTAGTGTTGACATATGCAATAGTATTGTGCCATGGCATGTCAGGGTAGAGGGTGCCATATAAATAATGGCCTGTACATTCACCATAGGTACAGTAAATTGTGTCTGTTGTCAGTCTAATGGTATTCTATCATTCATACATGCACCACTGATGATGACATCTGTGAATACACATCGGGATTCACAAACCACGTGTCCATATATAATCCAGAAACACACAGAGGCTGTGAGCAGCAGAGGAAACATAACTGACACACATATACACATCCTGCAATGGTGTGTACACCTGCGAGGTATGGTGCACAGTACATGCCAGGGTGCTGAACAGATACAGAGCAATGCTGTGGACATGGGTGCAGTGTGTGCCAGGGGGAGGGGCATCACCTATTAACAGAAGCCATGCATCATAGCCATGTATAATTATGGTAACGGGGATTGACTACAGTTGCACTGCATGCTGTTGAGCACCACATGTCCTGCATGCTGACATGTGTATAATTACAGGACTGTGTGTGATAATGTAGTGCACCATCACCTGCTATTGTGTGTGTTAGGGGGTGCTGGAGTTGTCTGTAGGTGCTTTCAGGTGAAGTGTATGGGTTGTCATGTATGTCGACTGCATGTGTGTTTGTGTGTGTGTCCATGTCTGCACACGTGTATGTGTGTGTGTGTGTGTGTGTGTGTGTGTGTGTGTGTGTGTGTGTGTGTGTGTGTGTGTGTGTGTGTGTGTGTGTGTATGTACTGTTTAGTGGTGATGTACAGGTCTTACAGTCTGTTCCCTGTTTTCCCCTCACAGGTGGCAAGGTGGGGCTGGGTCCTCCTGCAGGGAATCTGATGTCACTGATGCAGACAGTGACCATGAGGATAGGTGTGTTGAGGCACAGGCAGGGTCATCAGGGGCTGACACTGGTCCACCAATTGACATCTCACAAGTATCCACCCCATCCACACACACAGTCACACTGCCTCTACATACCTCATCACCATTGGCCTTAGCTGAGGGACAGTCTGCGGTTGGCATTGGCCAGGACAGTGTGGTATCCATGGCATGTGTGCCAGGACACAGCAGCCATAGCCGGATGTCTGGCAGGGTACCACATAAGCAGATGTTCAGGGGTGTTCATCGGAGCACTGCTGGTCATCATGCCCCTGGCAGATGTGCCACATGTATATCTACCACACTCATGTTCCAGGCTGTCATGGAGGCACAGGTGTGAATGAAATGGTACACCAGACAGGGTCTAAGGGTGCAGTGGATTTATCACACCTCTGTAAACGACAGCATCCATGACCTAGCAGGTGGCATTCGTAATTACACCGAGGTCATGGATAGACGGTGTGGTGAGACATTGGATCTCATCAACAATGTCATGTCCATGCATCAGGGTAGGCGGGAGGGTTGCAATGGCCATGTGGACATATGCCAGCAACATGAGCAGCTGAAGGTCACTGTGGATGTGCCCACCAGTCACAGCCACTCCCGTAGTGGCAGTACCAGCCCCAGCTCTGTGGGGGGTGATGTACACAGACCGTCATAGCAGACCATGTGCAGTGGCCCTGGCCAGTCCCAGGAGGGACCTGGATCCAGTGGACATTTGTCAACCTCGGGGACAGTACCCTATCTGGTTTTGTAGCTGATAGTGCCTGTGGCACTCCTGCCAGGCACAGTTTCCGTGTCTGTGGCCAAAGACAGTGAACTGCAAACCCTGCCAGGTACAGTCTGCAGCTGTCTCACAAATCCCCGTATAGGGCAGCCACATGGTGGAACTGTGTGCATGCAGACACACACATCAACAACAAATAGGGCAACCACATACCTGCACACACATCACAATTGGCCCATAACACTACTCAGCCCCCTCACACAGACAAACACATGTCAATTGTATGGCTCAGCCTAGGCCTCTGGCAAACCAACAACACACCCTGTACATATGATGATACCTATTCCACATCCTGTCATCTGTAACATCAATGCAGGGACAGGCTAACATGGTTCTGATGCACAGTGTGACTGTACAACAGTGTAGCAATGGAATGCTGTGTAGCATGTTGTCAGCAGTAAAGTGAAATGCTAACATCCTGGAAGGTGTAGTTGTGCAGCCATGATGCATTATAGCTGTTATTAACAATGTTGTATTGTTCTCACCATTATCTATTCTGATTCTGTTGTGGTTGTCCATGTGCCACATGGTTGATGGGTGTAGTGGTGTTAGCAGGCCTTCTACAGTGGACATTGGTAAGTGTAGTGGGTGGGTACACATGACATGGTTGAGTACAACACACAGAGCCTTTGGTTTGGATGCAGTACAGATACAAGACTGTGCACATGTA
The DNA here is from genome assembly GCF_019279795.1 of Protopterus annectens. Classification (NCBI taxonomy): domain Eukaryota; kingdom Metazoa; phylum Chordata; order Ceratodontiformes; family Protopteridae; genus Protopterus; species Protopterus annectens. The sequence goes on from NC_056750.1 coordinate 134,111,444, forward strand.
GGTATGTCCCTGTGCAGGTAATACATCTGTTGCCCATGTAATCCCACCAAGACAGGATAGGCACAACCACACATTGTTATATATGCGGTCTGCTATTTGAATGACATTGAACATGCTAACAGCAAGGTGTATGTCCCTTTCCCCACTCTGCTGCGATCCTCACCTCAGTAACATGGGTGTGCCACTGCTGGTGGCATAGCCCTACCCTTAGAAGGGCGTGAGGTGCTCCACTACTGTGAATGGTGTAAACAACAACTAACCAACCTGATAACATACACTGTACAGTATTACAGACAGCTATGTAGGAGGATAGACACAACAGTAACTGCAGTGATGGTGGATGTGTCCACAACAGCCACACCCAGTGAGTTATAGCAACCCCAGTATTACTGCACACCTCTACAGTGTGGAGGAGGGCATTAACACATCTAAGATCTGTGAAGGACTGTATGTCCATGGGATGGCACCTGTGGAATGTTGGCATTTGCCAAGCAGTCCTGGGGGAAACATATTCTGTGAATGGAGGTAGATCTCTTAACATCTACACACATTCCTACATGTCGGATGGTGTACAAAAGCCTGCTATGATCTACATAGGCTGTGTGACTCTCCTAACCATCATCTACACCTATCATGATTGCTTCAAGGAGGTATACCAGGTTCAGGTGGCATTCTCTGCCTTTGACAAATCCAACATTGGTGGGGTCCAGGGTTTTAAGATTACCAGTGACATTGGCCATGGGCTCAGTGTTGATATGTTCCATGTCCCTGCAGATCAGGCTCATCAGGCTACTGGGTGGTAGTTCCCAGCTGACATGGTGGATTTGTGGTTGACCTTGGCAACAGTGGTGAATCCATTGTCAGGTGTAGACCTGTTAGATCATATGAGGGATACCAGCTACTTACTGAGCCTGCC
>NC_056750.1:134417359-134519859 GCF_019279795.1 Protopterus annectens
TATACTATTCTAGTAGTGGCACTTCATGTCTTAATTACTTCGCAGTTTTTCCTATTTGATACTTCCATGATGGCATTTGATTTCTTATTGCCATATATTTTTGTGGTAATACTTTATCTGTTATTAATTTTGCTGCACAGCACTACATATTATTTACTTCTGTTATATTGCATGAATTTTTGTTAAAAGTCTTCAATATCCTTTTTTTATATGTATACCATGTAAGGACATACCGATGATATCAGAGTTGACAAACTACTAAAACAGGGACATCGTACAACGCAGTCTCATGCCATACTGACATCATAATAAATATGTTGGAAAAAATCAAATGCCTTTTGTTTAGACTGTTTACTATGCTTTTTAAGATCTGTTTCACACCATGACAAAAAACAAAGAAGGTGGGTGCTTATTATTTTATGCAAAATACAGCAGCAGTCAGGAGATGACCTAGGACAGCATTGTCTGAGTAGGAACTAGGACAGCATAGTGTTAGCAAGAGCTAGGACAGCATAGTGTGAGCAGGAGCTAGAACAGCATAACATTAAGCAGGAGCTAGGACAGCATAGGGTGAGCAGGAAAGTACAATTGTATACACTTACCATAAATGTAGATGTGCGAGTGTATTCACTGTTGCAGTCATCACATTTGGGTTATCTGCTTGCAGTAGCCCTCAGTCGGCCTGATTATCAAAATCTTGGTTCTGCGTCGGTTGCAGTCTCATCTTCCATGATGTCAGGTAGTCAGGGCTATATAGCATGCAGCCGACACCATTACATCAGTTTTTCTTGCCCAGATGTCAGGTGCCCCCTAACGGGAAGCAATTAAATATATTTAAGCATAGTAAAGGAGAATAGAGGTATAGCCAAAAGAAGACAGGGGGCTAGAGGGAGGATAACTAGGACTGCAACAGTGAATACACTCAAACATCTACATTTATGGTAAGTGTACGCAACTGTACTATGTTCTTCGCGTTTCACTGTTGCAGTCATCGCATTTGGGTAGATTCCCAAAGCTAAGGATGGGAGGAGGAATTGAGATAGCATTAGGACGAGCTATAAGGCCATGCAAGACTGCAGTGGCAAAACCAGCTCTGGATTTAGAGAAAACTGGTAAATGATAATGCTTGGTGAAAGTATGTACAGTACTCCAGGTAGCAGCTTCTAGGATGTCCATAGTAGGGACACCTCTGAGAAAGGCTGTAGAGGTAGATGCAGCCCTGGTTGAGTGTGGTCTTATCCCCTGTGGGATAGGTTTTCCATGGTGCTTATAGCAGAAATGAATGCAATGGCCTATCTACTTAGAAATGGTTTGCTTTGAAATCACCTTCCCCTCTGCCCCTGCAGCAAATGCCACCAGCAGTTGTTCAGATTTCCTTTGAGGTTTAGTCCTGTCCAAGTAAAATCTAAGTTGTCTGTGCACATCTAACGAGTGCAGTATCTATTCCTCTTTTTTCTGTGGATTAGAAAAGAAGGTTGGCAGATGAATGGCCTGATTAAGAGCCACACTGGATACCACTTTGGGCATGAAAGAGGGATTGGTCCTGAGGGACACCCTGTCCGCATGAAAGATGATGAAAGACTCCACTGCCATAAGAGCCTGTAATTCAAACACCCTTCTTGCAGAAATGATTCCTAAAAGGAAGGCTGTTTTCCAAGAAAGGAATTTTAACTCTGCACTTGCAGCTGGCTCAAAAGGAGGTAGAGTGAGTTTTTCCAATACAAAGTTAAGGTCCCAGGCAGGAGTAGGGGCTCTCCTAGGTGGTCCTAAGTTTTTGGCTCCTCTGAGGAACTGCTTAAGCAGTGGATGAGAAAAGAGGGATGGTTCTGTGTTATAATGAGCTGAAATGGCTGAGGCATGAATTTTGATGGAGGGAAAGGAAAGGCCCTTGTGAAGCATCTCAGTTAAGTATTGAAGAATCTGAGGTAAACTGGGCACTGCTGTGCCCATCCCTTGAGTTTGGTTCCAGGAACAGAATCTTTTCCATTTTTCATGCATAATATTTTCTAGAACTAGGCCTCCTTGCCTCCAGAATGACATCCAACACTTGTTTACTGAGGGATGGTAATGGAGAGATCAGGTAATTAGCCAGGCTGCCAGGTTCAGGGTTTGAAGCTGAGGATGCAGAATCTGGCCCTCCTGCTGGGACAGCAGGGTAGGGGTCTGAGGCAGGTGCCATGCCACCAGCAGTGACACACTGTGCAAGAGGGGGTAACAGTGTTGGCGTGGCCAGTCTGGTGCAATCAGTATCGTCCATGCTTTGTCCTGTTTGAACTTTAGTAGTACTTTGGAGAGGAGAGGCAGTGGAGGAAAGGCATAAACTGATAGATTTTTCCAGGTGAAGGACAGGGCATCCACTTTTCAAGCTTGTTTGTGGGGAGTCCTTGTGCAGAATTTGTCCAATTAGTAGTTCTGGGGGGAGGCAAAAGTACAGTTTTGTACCTACCATAAATGTAGATGTTCAAGTGCTCATACAGCTGCAGTCATTACAGATGGGTTATCCTGCCGTCAGGCGGGTCCTTGGTCGGCCGAATTCCAAAGTCTAGGTCCGGCGTTGGTTGTCATCACTTCTTCCCTGACGTCAGTGGGCAGGGGTATAAAAGAGGCAGCCGACGCCATTTTCTTCAGTTTTTCTTGTCCCAGATGCCAGGTGCCCCCAGAAGGAAGGCAAACGTAATGTTATGCAAAGATGCAATGTTGATAAATCAAATACAGTAGTTGCAAGCAAATACACCATAAAAGAATACCCCAAAAACGTTATAAGAAAAGGTGTTTGTCATAAGGCCTGTCCTAAGAGGGGATGGAGGGAGGGAAACCTGGACTGCAGCTGTATGAGCACTCGAACATCTACATTTATGGTAGGTACAAAACTGTACTATGTTCATCTATGTCTAGCTGTCCCCATACAGCTGCATTCATTACAGATGGGTAGAATCCCAAAGCTAAGTAAGGGTGGTAGGCACTAAGTGGAACTAGGAGGGGCTAGGATGCCCTGCAGTACTGCTGTGGCAAAGCCCGCTCTAGATTTTGAGTATAGTGGGAGGTGATAGTGCTTGGAGAAAGTGTGCACTGAACTCCAGGTGGCTGCTTCCAAAATGTCCTTGGTAGGGACCCCCCCGAGGAAGGCTGCAGAGGTAGCTGTGGCTCTGGTGGAGTGGGATCTGATGCATGCAGGCACAGTTTTTCCATGAAATGAGTAACAAAAGTGTATGCAGTGGCTATCCATTTTGAAATTGTCTGTTTGGAAACAGCCTTTCCTTGAGCACCTGCCGCATAGGACACAAAGAGTTGCTCAGATTTCCTGAATGGCTTTGTCCTGTCCAAATAGTAACAAAGTTGTCTGTGAATGTCCAAGGAATGTAGTAGTCTTTCCCCTTTGTTTTGTGGATTAGGATAAAAGGTAGGTAAGCGGATAGTCTGATTCAAAGCTACACTGGATACTACCTTTGACATAAAGGTAGGGTTGGTTCATAAGGAAATTCTGTCCTGATGGAAAATGATGAATGGTTGCACAGCCATGAGGGCCTGTAGCTCCGAAACCCTGCGTGCTGAGGTGATAGCCAGAAGAAAGGCTGTTTTCCATGACAAGTATTGTAGCTCTGTTGAAGAAGCTGGCTCGAAGGGAGGAAGGGTCAGCTTTTCCAATACGAAGTTGAGGTCCCAAGCAGGGACTGGTGGTTTCCTTGGGGGTTTTATATTCTTTGCCCCTCTGAGGAACTGCCTTAAGAAAGGATGAGAGAATAAAGGAGGATCTGTGTTGTATTGTGCAGAAATGGCTGAAGCGTGGATCTTGATGGAGGAGAAGGAAAGTCCATTGTTTAACATCTCATCTAGGTACTGTAAAATTTGAGGTATATTTATTACCCTAGGATTCTGACCCTTTTCTTGATTCCAGGCACAAAATTGTTTCCATTTGGCGGAGTAGGCTTTTCTAGTAGAAGGTCTTCTGGCCTCCAAGATGACGTCTTGCACCTCCTTGGAGAGGAGAAACTGTTGGGAAATTAAGGAATTCTCCATGCAGCTAGATTTAGGGTTTTGAGATGGCTGTGAAGGGTTTTGTAGTTGTGCTGGGACAACAGAAGAGGGACTAGAGGTAGGGTCCATGGTGGGGAGTGTGTCAGGCTCTTCAGGAGCGGATACCAGTGTTGTCTAGGCCAGTTTGGAGCAATGAGAATCATTTTCGGCCTCTCTGCTCTGGCTTTTAATAAAACTTTGGGCAGCAGAGGAAGAGGCGGGAAGGCATAGACTGTCAATGTTGCCCAATTGAAGGAAAGTGCGTCCACTTTCCAGGCCTGTGGATGACAGGTCCTTGAACAAATTTTTTTCAACTGGCAATTTCTGTGGGTAGCAAAGAGATCTATGTCTAGCTGTCCCCATGCCTGAGTTATCTTTGTGAAAACTTGAGGATGCAACTTCCATTCGTGTGGATCTGTCACATTTCTGCTTAGGTTGTCTGCCAGTGTGTTTTCCTTCCCTGGCAGGAATTGTGCCTGTAGTTGAATTTTCAATTCCAGTGCTGTGTTCCATAGGGTCATGGCTTGCCTGCACAGGGGGTATGAATGAGTTCCCCCCTGTTTGTTTATGTACCACATCACTGTGGTGTTGTCTGTCCTTATCAATAGCTGACCTGGATGAAGTAGGTCTTTGAAGGTCATAATAGCATTTTGCATGGCTAGCATTTCCTTTTGGTTGATGTGAAGGTGCTTCTCTTTTCGGGTCCATTTTCCCTGAATGCACTGATCTGTCATGTGTGCTCCCCAGGCGTAGTCTGAGGCATCTGTTGTGATGATGTGAGTTGCTTGAGGTACACGGAAAGGAAGACCTGTGTTTCTTTGGCAAGCTTGAGCCCACCACAAAAATTCCTTTTGAAGGCATGGAATGAGTGGTATAATTGCTTCCAAGCTGTGGCTGTGTTGAGACCATAAGTTTTTTAGGTACCATTGAAGTTTTCTCATATGCAGCTTTGCACATGGGATTAGTAGGATGCAAGATGCCATGAATCCCAGAGCCTGCAGGACTTTCCTTGCAGTTAGCCTGGTGAAAGTTGCCATTTTTCTGAAGTATTGAGACAGTTGCCCTTGTTTGTCTGGTGTGAGGTAGGCCATCTGGGTGGTTGCATTCAAGCTGGCACCCAGGAAAATGATTTGTTGAGAGGGTATTAGTTTTGATTTCTTTTTGTTGACTGTGTATCCCAGGAAGTTCAACAGTTTTATTACAAATGCCAGGTGCTGCAGTAGTATGTCCTTGCTGTCCGCTTGGATCAGGCAGTCATCCAGATATGGGTATATTTATATTCCTTGAAGTCTGCAGAAGGCAATTACTGATGCCAAGCATTTCGTAAACACTCTGGGCGCAGTAGATAAGCCAAAGGGCAATGCAGAGAATTGGTAATGGGTTGAACCTACAAGAAATCTGAGGTATCTTCTGCAATCTTGTCTGATAGGGACATGCAGGTATGCCTCCTTGAGGTCCAATGTTACCAGCCAAGACTCTTTGCCCAGCATGGGAAGAAGCTGCTGTAATGTGAGCATCTTGAATTTTGGCACCTGTAGATATGTGTTTAGGATGGATAGGTCTAAGATAGGTCTCCAATCTTTGTCTTTCCGTGGTACCAAGAATAGTCTGGAATAAAACCCTTCACCTTGTTCTTTTGCAGGTACCTCTTGAATTGCTTTCATGTCCATGAGAGCTGAAATTTGTTTTTATGCCTCTGCCCTTTGATTTTGTGGCAGGTTTGGCATGCCTCTCATTTTTGGAAGGGTGTGAAAGTGGAACCTGTAGCCTCTGTCTATAATGTCCAGAATCCATTTGTCTTTTGTAACAATATGCCAATTTTTTGAGAATAATGTCAGTTTTCCACCCAAAGGTGCTGCCATTAAAGCTTTGCTTGGCAGGTGTAGGGGGAAGTCATTGTGTCTGTTTTCTAAAAGACTGTGATCTATCTCCTCCACCTCTTGGGGTTGGTGCTTGCCACTGTCTGGCTCTGAAAGATCCTTGAGGTTGCCCTCTACCCTTTGGGCACCTGTATCTGCCCCTTTGAGGTCTGTCCGTGGCTGGAAATGACCAATTTTTTGAAGGCAGTTTCTGCTGAAACGTGGAGGTTGTACCTGCAGGAAACTTTCACTGTTTGCATTGATTTTGCTTTTTCCTCCATTTTCTTTAGTACCTCCTCAGCTTTAACACCAAACAATACATCTTTTTGAAGAGGTGCATCTAATAATTTAGCTTTGACATGATCTGGTAAGGTTTGCTCTTTGAGCCAAGCATGCCCACATATAACAGACCCCGTAACAGCAGCTCTACATGAGGCCTCTAAAGCATCAAAACCACACTGCAAGGTATGTTTACCCACTTGCTCTGCACCATGCAACAAATCCTGCAACTCTTTTAAATCTGGTTGTTCTGGTTGTGTCATCTTGCTTTTCAGCTGAGATATCAAAAACTGTTGATACTTTAACATATGGAACTGATAGTTTAATGCCCTCATGGTTAAAGTGGCCGAGATGTACACCTTTTTCCCCCACCTTTCTAAAGCTCTGGAATCTCTCTCTGAAGGTAATGGGTTTTTAGTAGTAGAGGCCTTAATTCCCTTGGGACCCTGTGAAATTGTTTCTGGGTCAGCAGTATGGCTTTTATATAGGAACTGGTGAGAATCAGGGACCCGGTAATACCTGTCTGGTTTAACAGGAGCTGGAGACAAAGAATATGGGTTAAGGCTGGCTTCTGTGTACACATCATCCAATATATCTAAAACAGGAGGGATAGCCAGGGGCCTATGCTGGGGGAGCAGAAGAAATTCCCTGAGCCTTTTCTTGGAATCTGAGTAATCTTGGCCATCCCAGTGAAAGTGTTCCCTCAATGTATGCAGGGTTTCCCCAAAAGAGAAGTCCTCAGGGGGGGAGACTGAAGGAATAGACTCCTCTGCATCAGAGTCTTCGAATGGAGAATAGGCATAATCCTGGTCCTCAGATAGTTCTGAGGTAATGGAAGCTTGATCTGAGGAAGGGTATTCTTCCTCTAATCTGGGCCTTTTGTCAGAGGGGGGTTGAGAACCCCTGATAAGAGTAATCAAATCCTCAGCCATTTTAAGCATCTGCTTTTTAGGCATGGTGCCTTGAGAGGGGTCTGAGGAACCTGTTTTTTGGTTTTCATGGCTGCTTTGGATTTAGTGAAGGCTTTAATAGAGAAGGAGGAAGGCCTGAAGACCCCTTGAGAAATGGCAGGCCTGTCTAAATTCTGAGTTTCCCCAGCAGGAGTGGCGTCGGTATCTGTAGTAGGAATGGGGGCCAAGGAGCCTGCGACCTTGGGTACTGAAGATACCGGTAATGTAGTGTCATCGGTACTCAGGGGCTGCGTAGGTGCCTCGCTGAGTACTGGAGAACCGGTAGTCGGCCTTAGCGTGGTTTCAGTAGATGGCGTGGACCTCGTATGTCGGTCCTTATCTTTGCGTTTTTTGCTCAAAACTGGAGTCGGAGTATCCGACGACATAATATAATAAAATTTTTTGCCAAAAAAGTGAAGGCCGAACTCCGCCCGATGCCTAATAGTGCGCTTGTTGAATCTAGCACAAAAACGGCAGGCCGAGACGTCGTGGTCTGGGCCTAAGCAAGGTATACAGAAAGAGTGGAAATCCTTATGCGGTATTTGCTTCCCACATGAAATGCAATTATTAACTTTGTCTGACATCGGTCTGAGGCAAGAAAAGTTTCCCCAATGGGGTACTTAGCTTTCAAGAAGACTTCGGCTGAAATACTTTCATAAATCTCAGGAGCTGGCCGACCGGCACTTGCGAACTGCTTCTGCTTCGGGCACCACGCGGCAAGAAAGACTGGAGAAAATGGCGTCGGCTGCCTCTTTTATACCCCTGCCGCACTGACGTCAGGGAAGAAGCAACGACAACCGACGCCGGACCTAAACTTTGGAATTCGGCCAACCGAGGACCCGCCTGATGGCAGGATAACCCATCTGTAATGACTGCATCTGTATGCACGATGAACATCAGGTCTATATCTGGGCTCCCACATTTGTTTGTCAACATGTTGAAAGTCTTTGGTTCCAGTTTCCACTCATGTGGGTCCATTAAATTTCTGCTTAGTTCATCTGCCAGTGTATTTAGCTTTCCTGGTAGGAATTGAGCCTGTAGGTGCACGTTGTAGCTCAAGGCTGTGTTCCACAGAGCCATGGCTAGTCTGCAGAGGGGGTATGAATGGGTACCCCCCTGCTTGTTTATGTACCACATAACAGTGGTTTTGTCCGTCTTTACCATTAATTGTCCTGGAAGAATGTGGTCCTTGAAGGCTGTCAGAGCATTCTGTACAGTTAACATTTCTTTTTGATTGATATGCAGGTGCATTTGACTTGGGTTCCATTTGTCCTGAATGCACTTCCCTGCCAGGTGAGCCCCCCCATGCATTGTCTGATGCGTTTGTTGTTAGGGTTTGGGAGGCAGGGGGTAGAGTGAATGGTAGTCCCTTGTTTTGGTGGCAGGCCTCTGCCCACCAAAGGAACTCTAACTGTAGGCAAGGTATGATAGGAATCATTGCTTCTAGATCCTGAGAATGTTGACATCAGAGGCTTTTTAGATACCATTGTAGTTTCCTCATATGCAGTCTTGTATATGGAATTAGGAGAATGCAGGAGGCCATGAACCCCAAGGCTTGCAGTATTTGCCTTGCAGACAGCAGGGTTTTTGTGGCCATTAGATTGAAGTAAGCTGTCAAATGACTTTGTTTCTCTGGTGTGAGGAAGGCCATCTGGGAAGTTGTGTTCAAGCTTGCTCCCAGGAATATAATTTGTTGACAGGGTACCAGATGTGATTTCTTTTCGTTTATGGTGTACCCCAGACAAGTTAGCACCTTTTGTACAAACGCCAGATAATTCAAAAGTATGTCCTGGCTTTCTGCCTGAGTTAGACACTCATCCAGGTATGGGTATATTTGAATATTTCTTTGCCTGCAAAATGCAATGACTGGAGCTAGGCACTTTGTGAATACCCTGTGCGCAGTAGATAAGCCAAAGGGCAGTGCAGAGAACTGATAGTGCATGTCGCCTGCTTTGAAGCGTAAGTATCTTCTGCAAGATTCCCTGATTGGGCTGTGCAGGTAGGCTTCCTTTAAATCCAGTGTTGCCAACCATGCATCCATTCCTAGCATAGGAAGCAACTGGTGAAGAGTTAGCATCTTGAATTCTGGGATGACCAAAAAGGTGTTTATGATAGAAAGGTCCAGGATAGGACGCTATGAGTTGTCTTTTCTGGGTACCAAGAAAAGTCTTGAGTAGAAACCTTGTCCCTTTTCCTCTTCTGGTACAGTTTGAATAGCCCTTATGCTTAAGAGAGAGAGTACTTGCTTTTGAGCCTCTGCCCACTGATTTGGGGGTAGATCTGGCCAACCGTTTGGGGTTGTTAATGTGTGGAAGTGAAATCTATATCCTTGGGAAACTATATTTAAAACCCATTTGTCTTGGGTAATGAGTTCCCAGTTTTTTGTCTGCAGAGCAATCTTTCCCCTAAAGGAGCAGTCAGTTGAGAAGGGCTTGGAAGTTTTAAAGTTAAGTCATTGAGACAGTTTACCATAGGGGGAGTCTTACTACTCCCTGATTTGGAAGTGTGAGCTCCCCCACTGCTTAGTCCTGTGCGTACCATGGGACTGAAGCCTAGGTGTTCTGCTGGTTCTGTGTTTGGACTGAGAAGGCCTGGAAGAGGTAGGAAAAGACCAATTCTTAGAGGGCCAATGCCTACTAAATCTTGGAGGCTGTACTAGTAGGAAATCTTTAACAGTTTACATAGATTTAGCTTTTTCCTCCATCTTTTTAAGTACTTCTTCTGCTTTGTTGCTAAACAGGCGATCCTGATTTAAGGAAGCATCCGGCAATTTAGCTTTAACATGATCTGGCAAAGACTGCTCCTTAAGCCAAGCATGCCTTCTAAGTACAGACCCAGTGAGAGCAGCCCTGCAAGATGCCTCTAGTGAATCAAAAAACCACATTGCAAAGTATGTTTTCCAACTTGTTTAGTAGAATGCATTCTTCTTCTGGCTTTTTCCTGGTTAAGGGTCACCACAGTGGATCACCTGTCCGCTCATGATTGGCAGTGGAGTTTTACAGTGTCGAGTTGCCATCCCGGCACCCAACCTTCCACAGAAGGCACACACATGCACACACTCACACCTAGGGCCAATTTAGAGTGTCCAATCCACCTACAGCATGTCTTTGGATTGTGGGAGGAAATCAGAGCACCCGGAGGAAATCCACACGACCACAGGGAGGACATGCAGACTCCACACAGAAGGCACCCCAGCCAAGAATCGAACCGGAGAACCTCTTGCTGTGAGGTGGCAACGCTAACTGCTGCACCACCGCAGCCCATTCAGCAGAATGCATTAAATCTTGTAAATCCTTATTTTCAGCACAGTCAGGAATCAACATCATTTTCTGTTTAAGCAATCCAATAATATGCTGCTGATACTTTAACATATGAAACTAGCAGTTTAAGGCCCTAATGGCCAAGGTTGCAGAAGTGTATACCTTCTTACCCCATCTATTCAGCACCCTGGAAACTGTATCAGAGGGGGTAGGATTTTTGGCAGTAGTAGCCTTAATGCCTTTGGGTCCCAGTGAAATGGTGTCAGGATCCACAGTAGGATTTTTAAAAAGGAACTTGTGAGACTCAAGAACCCTGTAATATCTATCATGTTTTCTGGGAGCAGGAGGTAGAGAGTCAGGGGCCAAGATAGATTCCAAAAAGGCATCATCAACAATGTCCAGTATACGGGGGATAGCTAAAGGCCTGTGTTGGGGCAGGAGTAAGAAATCCCTAAGCCTCTTTTTAGAATCAGAGTAATCCTGGCTTTCCCAGTGGAAATGCTCTCTAAGAGTATGCAAGGTTTCACCAAAAGAGAAATCCTCTGGAGGGGAAGCAGAGGGAATAAGAGTCCCCTGCATCAGAATCCTCATAGGTAGATAAAGGTAAATCCTGGTCATCAGAGGAAACAGAAATTTCAGAATCCTGATCAGAAGTATCATAAGCAAATTCAGTCCTAGGTCTCTTAGAAGGGGAAGGTTGGCTTCCCCTAATTAAAGTAATAAGGTCTTCAGCCATTCTTATCATTTGTTTTTTAGGCATAGAGGCCTGACCATGTGGTCTGGGCATCGGTTTTCTTGGCATGGATTGAGTTTTACGCCTTGAAAAAGAAAATGGCGTCAGTTTAATATACAAGTCAGTAGGCCTGAATACACCCTCAGAAGCCGGTGCCTGCACAGCGGCTCTGGACCCATCCAAGGTAGAGACATCTGCAGGTTCCACAGTTGAAGCATCTCGTGGCATACCGTACTCCGAATGGGTCTCAGTACAGGCCTGCGAATCTGAAGTAGCAGGTATCAGGGGCTGCAAAAGTGCCTCACTGAGTACCGGTGAACTGGCGACTAGCTTAGGAGAAGTGTCATCTGCAACTTTGGACGTAGGTGGCCTGTCTCTGTCTTTATCTTTGTATTTTTTCAGAATGTCGGTAGTCGGGTGGCTTACCGAAGACATATCTGGATAATTGAACTGAGTGCCAAAATATTTAGAAGTGTAAATATAACGACGATGAATAGTTTGTTGTTTAAATAAGGCACAAAACCGACAGTGAGGTACGTCGTGGTCAGGGCCTAGGCAAGGAATACAGTATGAATGAAAATCTTTATGAGGTATTTGCTTTCCACGAGAAATTCAATTATTAATTTTTACTGACATCAGTTTAGAGCAAGAAAAAGTTTCCCCAACGGGGTACTTAACTTTAGTTGAAGACTTTGGTTCTGAAACTCGAAAACTAAAATTTCAGGAGTTGGCCAATCGGCACTTGCGAACTGCTCCTACTTCGGGCACTGCACAGCAAGAAAGACTGATGTAATGGTGTTGGCTGCATGCTTTATACCCCTGACTACCTGACGTCATGGAAGATGAGACAGCAACTGACGCAGGACCCAAGACTTTGATAATGAGGCTGACTGAGGGCTACTGCAAGCAGATAACCCAAATGTGATGACTGCAACAGTGAAACATGAAGAACATCAAAGACATCATAGTGTATCTAGGATAGCATAGTGTGAGCAGGAACAAGGACAGCATAGCGTGAGCAGGTGCTAGGACGGCATAATGTGAGCAGGAGCTAGGACAGCATAGCATGAGCAGTATCTAGGACAGCAAAGCATGATTAGGAGCTAGGACAGCATAGTGTGAGCAAAAACAAGGACAGAATAGGATGAGCAGGAGCTAGGACAGCATAGTGTGAGCAGAACCAGGGACAGCATAGTGTGAGCAGAACCAGGGACAGCATAGTATGAACAGGACCAAGAACAGCATAGTGTGAGCAGGAGTTAGGAGAGCATAGCGTGAACAGGAGCTAGAAAAATATAGCGTGGGCAGCACTTTTTGCTTAGCTCCAGTGTGTACTTGGTGCAACTTACTCCTTACAATTTTTACATATTGTTTTCTAATAATTTGCTTTTTAAGTTATTTACTGGAAGATGGAAGAGCAAGGCATTAAAGAAGTGTCCATGGAAGAAGGGAAAATTCTGCTTTACAAAACAGATGCATTGGCTATTATGGCTAAGTTAGATAATCTAACTGAGCTGGTAGCCAAATTCCTGGGTGACACATTACCTATTAAAAAAGAAAAACAGCAGATTATGGAAGCAATAGAGGCATGTACAGCAAACACTACTTTTTTGGAGTCAGTGATTAGGTATCATGATTCCAACCTGCAAGAAAACGCTACTGTCAATATGCAACATGACCATGAACTACACGCACTCAAGGACCAGTGGTTTTCCTGAAAGACTGAAAAGGATGCAACAACTTATGTCTTGTTGGCCTGAAAGACAACACAGAGAAAGTGAATGTTGCTCATTTTCTAGAGAAGCTTTGAACTTGCCATCAACCACTCCTATAAGCACTGAGAGAGCACACTGCCCACTATTCCTCTAAGAACAGAGACCTACTAAGACAGATGATCTTTCACCTTTTAAATGAAGAGGATAACTGTCTTATTTTAAGGATAACAAGTGAAGGCAAACCTTTCATTTTATGTGGTCAGAAAGTGTTACTCTCTTTCAGGACTTTTTCCCAGAAACACAACAAACCAAGTAAGCACAACAGTTGTGTTTAAATAATGGTATCCTTTCTACCATACGTTAGCTAGCCATGCTTCAAATTAAATGGCAGAGCTAGTCTAAACAATTTCAGCATGCCAAGGAAGTATTACAGTTTCTACAATCCCATTTTACCCAGGCAGATGTAATTAATGAGACAACTCAACAGGACATGTACGTTGCAGAAAATAAATTGTCCAAACTGTCTCTGCCAGAGAGAGCAAAAGTAATGTCTGGGCCCAGGAAGTATGCTACCATCTCTTAAGACCTTGAGTGGGAGGCCACAACTCCATCATAAAGCCAAGGCTACCTTTACCACACAGAGGAAAATGACAGTCCAGATCATAATAGGAATCAAGTAGTTAAGCAGATTTTTTCAGACAACAACAATACTCATGATTGCCCAACCCAGGCAAATGATACATTGGCACTGCAGAATACCACTTATGTTTATAGAATAATGCTAGGCTATCTGCTCTGAGGGGCCACTTTAAGCCTAGCCAATAACCCTAGATCAGAATCAAACCTTGTCCCTTGTGTGTATGAGGTGAAGACCTTAAACATTATACCAAACACTCCTAAGTGTACAATTTGTACTTTGCAAGGGTTTTTGTGGCACACCTACCACTTACACTTCAATTTTAAAGATGCTCCTTACAGCTTATTGACTATAGACAATGATAATAAGACATAAAGATGCACATTGATAACCTCTTGTTGAAATGATAAAAGCAGAAATAAAACAATAAAGTAAAATTCTGACATTAAGTTAGCCCTCAGAGAACTCTATGAAGCAAAAATAACATGGCTGACAACAGAGACCAAGGCTTGTTAAAAGTAGTATGAGATGACTGAATTTCCCTGAGTGTGAATTAAACCTGTGCTGTAGTGGTAAAAATGCCAAACTTTAACAATTAGACCACCAGGGATCCCCATAAGGTAAAATTAAACCATGTAACTTATGCCAGCTCTCAACTGTTTGAGGAAAACTGCCTCTAAGTAATCGTATAAAGCAGCAACTCTGAACTTGGGCACTAAGTCAGACTTGGAAAAGCACCACTTACATCTAAAAAAGCAACTTCTAAAATCAAAGGTGTTACTTACACCACCCATTGCATCAAGAAGGACAGACTAGTAACTGTTTTTTGTTTTATCAGCATCAAGTATTTGAACTAATTTGTATCATCTAGCCCATTAACTACCCATTCATGGTAGAGCTTATTATAGCGATTTACTGTGTAAATATTGTCTTTTTTAAGTTATTTCTCTTCCTTACAGGTTATACCCATGGGTATCTAGGAAGAGTATTATATTTATTTAACAGTTTAACAGCACTTCTTTTGTTTTTGTACTTAATCTGTGCAAAATGAATTTTTGTAATTTCTTTTACAGTTTATGCTGCGTGTTTAATGTAACGTGACAGTTCTCTCATCTCCATGGCAGTATATAGTAGTTAGACAATGGTTGCAAAAGAAGAAGTGTTTTATATTCCTTGCTCAGAAATGTAAAGTTGCCAAACAGCATCACAGGGATTTGTCCTATGCTTAGATGACCCAGCTTTCTTTTTTGAATTATTTGCAATGGTAGAAACAATTGAGGGCGATCCCAACAAGATTATTTTAGCATGTAGAACAAACAGGAACCCTTCCCTGTGGGAAATGCAAAGCATGCACATGTATTGTAAAAGAACAAGTGTTTATTCATCCCAATACAAGAAGGGAGTTTGTTCCAAGATTCTCTGCTACCTGTAACAGTAATTGCTTAGTATATCTAGCAACCTGCACACAGTGTCAAGGTTTTTATGTAGGAAAAACAATGCGTAACCTTAAGGAAAGGATCTTGGAACACGCTAGCAATATAAGGAATAATGTACATACCAATGCTTTGGCAGCACATACAGGCAAAACAGGTCATAATCTTTTTCATTTTAGAGTTCTACAACAGGACAGACCTGGTATGAGGAGAGGAGATGTGAATAACTAGAGAATCAATCTGGAGTTTAAATGGATAATAGCACTGAAAGCCCACAGAGATCCAGGGCTTAATGCTAGTGTATCTTTAAAGCCAGCACTAATTAAAATAAGCTGAATCTGATTTGTTATTTTAAAGTAACACGAAAATGGTGCCAAAAAGCAGCACAACAACCATAAACAGAAAAAGCTGCTTTCGTTGCCAATAACTAGTCCCCAAAGTGATAAACACAAAACTTATTTAAAAAACACACTGGAAATAAAAACACTTAAGCAAAAAAAGATAAGCGCTTTCATCACAATGACTTCATCAGAACAATAAAATATTTTAAAAGTTTCCATTTTATACATTCGTAGAGTCAGATGACCCTAACAATTAAATTTTAAAAAGACAGTCATTAAAATTGCATATAGAAGCTTGAGTGTAAAAAGAACTGTGAGGTGTAAGATGTCAAATACATAAATACAAATAGATGTACAAACTTTTTGTGATCAGGTAATGAAAATATTGATAATACTAAAAAAACAAGTAGAAAACTCTATAAATTTACTACAACTAACTAGTATAAAACATAAGGAAACTAAAAGTTGTTGTGAATCATAGTTTACAAGCCCTGAACATTAATTCAGGTTTGATGCTGATAGCATCATTTAACCCTGGAGGTACAGCAGCATTTAATCTTAATTGCCATTTTGTTTCTGCCCTCAAAAGTTTGTTTTTCCAATCCCCACCTCTGAAGTCTAATGGTACAACTTCCAAAATACCAAATTTAAAACTGTGAAGGGGATTCTCTTGAATGTGTTTAAATAGTGCGTTTTTTTCATCCCTCCTTTTGGTACTATAACAGTGTTCATATATCCTGCGGTTTAATTTTCTTTCTGTTTTGCCGATATAATAACAAGAACAGAATTTACAACAAGCAAGGTATACGACACCTGAGGTAACACATGAACCATATACAAAATTAACTGGACTATCATAAGGGACAAGGGTGATCGTAAAATTTTCATGGATATAATCACAATAATCACAACAACCACATTTATGGGTACCTCTCTTCCTATTGTTCACATTAGGTTTATTTTCCAAAATATTCTTCAAATTACTACCTACCCTATAGGTGAAAAAGGGTTCTGGGCCTATTGCTTTGAAAAGTTTCCCTTCAACATAGCCCAGTTATTTTGGATAATCTTTTTTACCTCTTTTGCTATTTCACCATAGGTGATAACCATAGCTTGAGAAAAAGCTTTTTGGTCACTTTGATCTACAATGGTGGTTTCGATACCAGCCCCTAACAAGGGTTTGTATCTACCTTCATGACCTGGTCTCTAATGTTCTCAATGAAATCTAGTGGATACCCACGGTACAAAAACAAATCCATAACAAATTTGATTTCTTGCTCAGCCAGGGTCCTGTTCGAACACATCCTAACGACCCTGACCATTTGCCCCTTCACTATAGTCCTCTTAATGTGGGGTGGATGATTGCTGGAAAATTCAAGGTAATCGTTTGAAAAAGTATTTTTTCTGTAAACTTTAGATTGAAATGAATTGTTTATAGTATCCTTGAATAATTTTACATCAAGAAAATTGATCCCTTTACTATCACCATTTCCAGTAAATTTAAAATAATCACATATGTTGTTCATGTAATCAAGAAATGGTTCAAAAAAGTATCCTTTTTCCACAGAATAAATACATCGTCAAGGAACCTTAAATATAAGTTCCATTCATTTTTGTAACTAGAGGTGGAGATAAAACGGTTCTCCCACCCGTATAAAACTAAATTGGCAAAAATGGGGGCACAGCTGTTGCCCATGGCTACTCCTTGAACCTGTTTATAGAATTCTCCTTCAAAGGTAAAAAAATTATTTTTCAACACAAGTTCCATTAGTTCTATAATAAAATTGGTTAGACTACCACTCAGGTTAGTTCTACTCACTAAAACATCTTGGAAAAATTGTAGTCCTACCTCATGGGGAATGGAAGTAAAAAGATCCACTACATCAATAGTGGAAAAATACATATCGTGACTAAAAAATTCCTTCTTAATTCTTTTTAAAAAATCCCAAGAATCAATAAGTACATATTCTAGTGGGGTCAAAGCATTTTTGACCATTCGGTCAATAAATACCCCTAATGAATAAGTGATACTGTTTTGCCCTGAAATTATAAGCCTGTATGGTGGATCCTTTAAATTTTTGTGGGTTTTAGGAATACCGAAACAAACAGATATAACCGGATACTCCACATGCAGAAAGTTAAAAATCTCCTCATTTATAACACCTTGCAATAATGAATCCTCCAAAAACAATTTTATCTTCCTGTAACTTATGTGAATTTCATTCCTGGAAACAATTTCATATTTTGTGTTGTCATTCAGCATGTGGAATACTTTATTTTTATAATCACCCGAATTTACAATGGTCATACCCCCACCCTTGTCCGGCTTCATAAATCTAACATTCCGATTATCTCTTAACTGAAATAACAACTTTTTTTCTTCCACAGTCAAGTTGTGTTTCCTATAAATATGTGTACACAAAGTTTTAAAAATATCTTGCTCAGTTAATTTTCCAAAATAATGTAATAAGGGTATAAGGGGGGGATTCCAACAACTTTTTTTGTATATGACCAAATTCCTACTATTGTTTATACTTACTTTGTCTCTATTTAAAAATTTTAAATTCATTTTCCTGACAAAAACCTTAAAATCCATTAAAATTTTGCTAATTTCATCTCTATTAGAAGGCACAAATTTCATACCCTTCAATAATAAATGAAAAAGATCCTTACATATGGAGAACTCAGCATAGTTAAAAATCTTGAAACCTTTATACAAAAAACAATGTTATCAGTTGTACTGATACCTTCAGCATTATTCACATCTTCATTATTTTTACCGTGAACTACTGATAACTGTTCTTCCTCCCGTAGGAGGGGTGTCTGTATTTGGGTCTCACTCCCCCTTCCCCTCGAGGTCCTAAAAAATCAGGCTGCTGTCTAGCCTGATTTCTATTGAAAATCCTTTCGGATCTTCTAACAGGTGGAAATTCAGTGTCATAGTCATTCCCATCATTGTTAAATCTATTTAAACTCATGTTATCATGGATGGTTTGTGTTTGATTTGTATTATTACCTTGGTTGGAATCTAACCCAAAATAGGCTTTAGGAAAAGGATAGGCCAAACCATTTTTGTAATCAAATTCATCCCTGGAAAGTTTCTTTTTTTTCCTGAGAATATTACTACTTAGTTCGTTCTCTACTTTGTCAAAAATAATGTTGTACCTAAAAGAATACTGATAAAAGTGTACATCTTCCATCACAGCTCTATTGATTTCATCCACTTCTTTTAACAAATCACTAATCTTTTTATTGTTAATATTAACAATAAATTCAATTAATTCAAGCCCATGACGATCAAACATTTGGATAAGTTCTTCACATTCTGGATCACTCTTCCTTAATCCATTTGGAAATTTAAACATTCGGAGCCCCTTAGGAACCCTTTTATTATTGATACATTCTTTTAAATAAGAATTGCCACATTGCAATGCCCAAATTTTATGCATTTTCGTTTCAAGGGCTACTAACCTACTGTCCATATTGTTCTTGTCCTTATAGTTGTTACTGTTGCCAAAAAATGAGTGTTCCCTTCGCGACCAGTCCTTCAAACGATCGAGTGTGGGGATGAAGTTGTTACTATCAAATCTGGAACCATAATTATTAGTGCCGTTTGTGACAGCTCTATTTTCCATTATGTTAATGTCACAAATATCGGCTCCTTGTGGTGCATTTTCCTTGATTCCACAAACGCCTGTTCCTTGAAATGCAATTTCACTACTGCGTTGTATAGTCCCAGTTGCTGGTATTCCTCGAGAGGCAGGAAGCGTAGCCTCTCTATTGTTCCCCTGGTTCGTCCCAAAAACGGTCGTACCTGCTTTTTTTGTCGTTTTGTAATTGTTGAACAGCACCCTGCAACTCGGTGACCTTTTCTGTCAGGGACAGAATTAGTTGAAACAAATTGTCGCTGGTGACACTAGTTGGCTGTCCACAGGGAAAGGTAGGGGAATCTAGATCCTCCTCAAAAACGGGTGAAAGCTCGTTAAAGTCCATAGTGTGAAAACGGGTCTAGTAGGCAAAACCAGGCACCCAAGACTACTAAAGAAACATGAAAATGGTGCCAAAAAGCAGCACAACAACCATAAACAGAAAAAGCTGCTTTCGTTGCCAATAACTAGTCCCCAAAGTGATAAACACAAAACTTACTTAAAAAACACACTGGAAATAAAAACACTTAAGCAAAAAAAGATAAGCGCTTTCATCACAATTACTTTATCAGAACAATAAAATATTTTAAAAGTTATTTTAAAGTAACGTGATTTTAACTTGTATAAATTGCCCGTTTTTAACTGTCATTTTATGTGGATCTGAGGAAGTGGTAACCCCGCGAAAGCGCTCATCCTTTTACAATAAAACTATTTCACTACAACTTGGAAAAATAACACTTTATTTGTCTCTGTTCAGCTTTTCTGGTGTGCTCACATTTTGCTTTTCTACATTAAGATTATTTTAACAACAGATTTTAATGAAATCATAAATTCAATATGTAATAGAAGTTTTCCACAGAGCAAGACACATATTAAGGCCCAAAAGGTTATCCATGAGGCTGAGTCATCTGGGGCTAGTATGTATATGGAGAATGATGAACACATAAAATATATCATTCACCTATAACTCCCCCTCACAGAATTTCTAGCAGTCATATAGACTGCGTTTTAATGCTAGTGGGCTTATCTAACTCAGTTGTGGAAACACATGCTAGCTCCCAGTACCAATCCCAGAGTGGTATTTCTTACCTTACTCCCACAAATGTGTAACCCTTCAGGGTGCAGATGGAGAATGGATCCCTTAATCCTTCATGATGTTAATATTAAAAGTCAAATTCAAGAATTTTCAGAGCATTTTATATTATTGTCTCCTCCCATGAGTATTTCAGTCACAGTATGTTGGGAATCTCTTAAACTTAAATTCATTAGTATTTGTTCTTAGACCAAGAATACACTGTTGGAACTATTTTGAAGCAATATTGAGGATCTAGAGGATCAAACTGATAAGGCATAGGACAGATGCCAATTAAGTTCCTACCAGAACCTCTCCTTCCTTAAAGAATATAAAATTTTACACCAATGCCACAGCACAACTTTCTATAGAAACAGCTACAACCTAAGCATGGACAGAGGGAAATAAGCCAGGTAAAGTACTGACACACAAAATAAAACTTAGGAGGAGGTTAACCAGCATTCCTGGTATGAGAAATCCAGAATCATAACAATTAGCAATGTTACAGGGGTCGACAAAATATTTGAATCTTCCTTTCAAACTTTTTATAGAGACTGTAACTATAATAACCTTAAAGATGAATATCTTCATGCCTTACTTCAATAGGAAAACCTACCAAGTCTCACTCTGATTCTCATAAATTAACTCAAAAGTATCTGTTACTAAAGGGAAAATTAGAAAAGCAATTAAGTCACTGAAAGCAGGGAAAGATCCAGGACCAGATGGTTTTAAAATGGAGTTTTATATTGCTCTACAACAAGACTTGATACCAGGACTAGTGCTGCTCTTCAGTTTCCTAAAACATTCTCATTCCATTACTTACTCATGCCTTTCCTCCATAACTGTATTTCCCAAACCTAACAAGGACCCCACAATGCCTAGTAACTACTGACCCATATCCCTTCTTAACGTAACTATGAAGATTTGGATCTAAGACTATTGAACAAAAGTTCAACAGTTTGAATCCACAATCACTGAACACACTTTAACAAAAGCACTTTCACCGAAAAAGTGCTTTTGTTAAAGTGTGTTAAACAACAACATAAATAAAACATTTAATTTATGTTTTTGCAGGGGGGGGCAAGCCCCCCTGCACCAACCACACCCCCTACTTTAATATTCTCACTCCGAGATTGCACTACAGTGAGGAAAAGGGAATTTTCCCTTATCCACACTGTCGTATGACCTCCGCAGCAGGCATACTTACATGAAAGTGCTTCTTCTGTGAAAAGCACTTTCACGTAAGTATGCCCAGCTGATAGTGATTCGGCTATGTTGTTGTTTGGTGATCCATACAGATCCCGAAGATTTATGCCAAAATATTAGCTAAAAGGCTAGGGGGGATTTTACCACACTTAATTTTAAACACATGGGCTGGCTTTATTAAAGTTCAAAGTAATACTGAACACTTTCATACTCTGCTTTTATATTTTCAGGGACACAAAAACATACCTGAACCATCATCAGCTCTCTTTACAGATTTTGAAAAAGCTTTCAATTCAATTCATTGGCTCTACCTATGGAAGCTGATGGAAAAATGCATTTTCCTTGGGAAGTTTTAAAAATGGTCAGGTCCCTATACCTAAATCCTTTTGTTTCTGTGCTGATTAACAACATTACTTCAGAGCCATTTCCATTACAAAGAGGTACTCATCATGGGTGTCCTCTTTTGTCTGCTTTATTTTACTAGCTAGCAAGCCACAAAATAGAATGATGAATAAGGAGGCTATGATGTCCGGGTGGTCCATATTTTCTTTTATTACATTTTTTAATGAACATTTCACTAAATAAGAATGAAAGTCATGGTGAATATTTAAAATCATACAACATAACATCAGTCAAAAATGTTTAACAAGTTAGACAAAATATTTCTTCATCCGGTAAATTGTACTATTTTAGCAAACATTTTAAAAATTTTAAAATTTCCATCATGACATGTCAACTATATACAGGGTTAAATATTGTTCAGACAAACACAGGCAAAGGAAGCACCAGGTTCACAAAGCATTTCATCCAGGACACCAGCAAATCAGGAAAAACTTAAGCCCAACAAGGGGCGAAATGTTTAAACATTGTCCATAACAAC
Source organism: Protopterus annectens (assembly GCF_019279795.1). Lineage (NCBI taxonomy): Eukaryota > Metazoa > Chordata > Ceratodontiformes > Protopteridae > Protopterus > Protopterus annectens. The sequence continues at coordinate 134,439,386 of NC_056750.1, forward strand.
AATTTAAATAGATGAAAATGACTGAATAACAATATTTTATTGAATTATTTTTGTAATAAATGATATACATTTTTTATCCTGGAAATCATTTTGCCATTTGTGTGGTTTAGTAGTTCTGTATAAGGATTTCACCACTTGATGGGCTTAAGTTTAGAGTACTTGTTTTTCCTGATTTCCTGAGTGATACCCTAGGTGATAGTGGAACGGGAACAGGAAATTCATCCCTGGTTTGGCACCTATGTCTCTAATGGACACAGACCATGAAAAGAACAGCACCAGCTGAACGAAAAGCACAACCACTGTGGGTAAAGGAACGCTGAATTTAAGAAGTCCAGACTTTGAGTAGATGAAAGCGCTAAATCTGTGACAGTAATAAATTCAGTGTTCCTTTACCCACAGTGGTTGTGCTTTTTGTTTCTAATGGACACAAGGAATTTGTAAATGGTTAATCTCCCAGGCCCCAGCTTGTAAGTGTTTCATCTCCCAAGCCCCTGCTTACACTTATCAAGGGTATCTGAACTTGTCAGAGATTTGGGATGCGTGGCTAGGCTTAGAAAGGCCCTTGTGGTCGTTAGACTTGTAAATACCTATGAATCTATGAACCTATGAACATGAGCTTGATGCTTCCTTTGTCTGTATTTGGTTGTGTGTAGTGGGCTGCATGGGTTACACTCATGGTTGGACTAATGCTCAGACAAGACAACTGGTAAAAGTAACTAAGTTATAGTCACTCTACATATAACTTAACCATAAGTGCAGGAGGCCAGTGAGTGGGGAGTTGGGATAATAGCTGTGTGTGTGGGGGGGGGGGTCAGCTGGAGAGCCTAAACAAAAATGTCCAATGGGTCCTGCAAAGGCCAGACCTGCCCAGACAGACTTTTACTAACTTGCCTCCTGCATGTTCTCACAACTGTTTTTTTTTTGTCCCTGTAGTATAGAAACTGCATCACTTTGTAACTTGAAATGCTGTTAGCATTCATTTCTTTCTTACAGTGCTGTCCCTTTTTCTGTCCTCTTAATTCTGCACAAAATATTTCTGCTTTTTCTCAGTGATAACACCTTTACTAACCTTTGTTTCAGCAAGCATGCTGCAGTCAGCTTTAATGCAGTACTTAGAATCATATAATTCCATGTTGCATGAACTACAGCATACCTTTTTACATTGATCTTACTCATGAATAGCTTCGCCACTGTGCAAACATCATTGCTCTATGCAGTCATTTGTAACATGTACCTTCTTTAGGGTAAAGGTTGCACATGCCAGCTTTGCACTGGAACTTCACCATCCATCATTTCAAATCCTTAGTATCAAAATAAACTCACTACTTCCAGAAATATCATATAAAGAACCACCAAACCTCAGTATCACAATATAGTGTAGATTCTGATCAACAAAAAGTTACTTGAGTTGATAAATTATCATACAAGAGACATCTTGCCACTGGACCCCTTTCTTTTAGTTATGATGCAACAGAAAAGAATATCTGCAAAGCAATACTTGCATGAAACTTACTTCAAATGCACACTAACCTGGTACATGCAAACCACATAAATATCTCTAAGCTTTAGACCATGTGTTTATTTTAAAAATCACCTTCCCGAAATTACTATGAGTGGTATCTCATCCAATGGCACTTTGAAAAACAGTTTAGTAACATTATACATATTGGTAAAGGCTTTACTTGTTTCAACTGATTTAACAATGTGTGCTAAGGATTTATGGCCATCTTCTTCTACATTTCTTGTAGGACTCTAACCTCTATTTTTTCCTTTCTTCTCCTGCTTCAAATAGTGATCGAACTGTCAATCAGCTAGACTGCAAAATGTAAAAAAAAATGTGGCTACACAGGAATGTGAGGCTAGCAGTTAGTTCAAAAGGGGTGGGGGTGGAGGAAGAAGAAAAGGCACTGTATGAGGAGGCTGACAGAGCAGAAGCAAAGGTGGTGAAGGCAGTAAAGGTGCAGTTGAATGGGTGTGAGCAGGAGCTACAAGTAAGGGCAAGAATGGCTTGTCATGTGCATGGCAGAAAAAAAGAAGGATAGACCTGTCCAGACTAAACAAAGATGTGAGGGTATCACAGAAAACTTGGAAAAAAGGAAAAGTACTAAATGAATGCTTTGCTATAGTTTCCCAAGGGAAAGCAATGGGAGTGTGTCATGTTGGGAAGAAGGCAGTCAGAATGAGGAGAACACTGGACAAATACAGGGATAGAGATGGAGAAAATGGATAGAGAACTAAGATAAAACAGAAATGGGTTATATAAGATAAAATGGGTTACATTCCAGTGTCCTTAAAGTTTGGCCAGCTTGCTGGCAAACCTCTGGATGAAGAAGTCCCATGGATCAATAGCAAGTGTAGGAGTCTCTAAGAGCTAGAAGATATTAAGTGTGGTATCCTTGTAAAGTGGGTGCAGAAAAAAAATCCAGGGATTTACTGGCCTGATTGCTTTAAACAAATGGCAAGGAAAGTCATGCACAGAATCCAGATGGGCATGCTTGTAGTGATTTACAGGGAAGCAATGACCAGAGCAGCAGTAGCAAACAGCAGATCAGGGCCAAAAGCAGCTGGCAATCAAATCTGATCCAGTTTTACAATTGGGTTAGAGATAAACTTGACATAAAATAGCAGATGTGGCCTACCTGACTACTTGGACTTCAGCAAAGCCTTTGACTTGGGCCCACACCAGATGTGGGTAGGAAAACCTGGGGCGTGGGGGATGGAGTACATAGCAGCATGTTTGAATGATAGGACACAGAAGGTTGGGATAAGAAGAATGGTGGCAGCATTCAGGAAAATAACTGTTCTGAATGATAGGACACAGAAGGTTGGGATGAGAAGAATGGTTGCAGCATTCAGGAAAATAACTGTTCTGAATGATAGGACACAGAAGGTTGTGATGAGAATAATGGTGGCAGCATTCATGAAAATAACTGTTCTGAATGATAGGACACAGAAGGTTGTGATGAGAAGAATGGTGGCAGCATTCAGGAAAATAACTGTTCTGAATGATAGGACACAGAAGGTTGTGATGAGAAGAATGGTGGCAGCATTCAGGAAAATAACTGTTCTGAATGATAGGACACAGAAGGTTGGGATGAGGAGAATGGTGGCAGCATTCAGGAAAATAACTGTTCTGAATGATAGGACACAGCAGGTTGTGATGAGAAGAATGGTGGCAGCATTCAGGAAAATAACTGTTCTGAATGATAGGACACAGAAGGTTGTGATGAGAAAAATGGTGGCAGCATTCAGGAAAATAACTGTTCTGAATGATAGGACACAGAAGGTTGTGATGAGAAGAATGGTGGCAGCATTCAGGAAAATAACTGTTCTGAATGATAGGACACAGAAGGTTGGGATGAGAAGAATGGTGGCAGCATTTAGGAAAATAACTGTTGCAGTACTGCAGGGGATGGTTTTAAATTCAGTACTCTTCAGTGTGTTTGTCTCGGACATATCTGAGGGATAGAAAGCAGGATCATTCCCTTTGCTAAAGACATAAGGACAGATGCAGTAATGGAGGATTGGTGGGTGGGGGAGTCCAGGGAGCAATTTGGAAAGACTGATCAAGAGGAAGAAACGTGGCAACTGAGGTTCAGTGCAAACAACTGCAAATACAATGTATTGTGCTGTACTTGGACTACAACAATCCTGGTGAGATTAATTAGCTGGAAGGATTGGAAATGATGGCAACAATCCTGGAAATGGAGCTGTAGTATTGATCACGCATGAAATGTTCTTCCAGGATCAGGGAAACAGGTTAGAGGCAGCAGCAGATACAATGCTGTGATGTATCTCCTGGAGATAGATTCCAGAAACAAAAAGGTAATGCTTCTATGCTAGAGGACTAAGGTCCACACATATATTGAGGACCGTATAGGTTTAGGGGCTGAACAAGAAAAACAACATCAGGCTGGCATAAGAAGTCCAGAGGAAAGCCACTATAAAGATCTGTAGCTTGGAGTAGGGCTATGAGCACAGACAAGAGGAATGACAGCTTTTCTTACTTGAGAGTAAAACAGATGGAGTGGCACACAATACTGGTACACAAGATCATATCAGTATCAGGGAGACTCAAAGGAGTCATTCCGAACAGGAAGGGTAGTGGGGTGAAGGAGGGAGCACAGGTAGCACATTGTATGGGACAACTATATCCTGGCTCTGTGAAAATACTTTGCTATGAAAGGGTTGTTCATCCATGGAACTGAATACAGGAATATGTGGTGGACAGGGAATCCACACAGATATTAAAGTGGACACAGGACAGGTGAAACGAGTATGTGAACTGGAAAGTTAGGGATGAAGAGGAGGTACCATTTTAAATATACTTGATGGATAGATTACATAGGATTAACGTCTTCTTCTACCATCAAGAAAATAGACTGCAAAACGATTTATGGAATTTGCAAGAAAGCAAACAATGGCAGGAACAAAACTGATGCAGCCAAATACACAGTGCAGGATAACACTTCCTGTGTAAGTATCTGACGACAGAGCAAACGTGCATAGTACTATGGATTACCCTAAGGGAAGATACAGATTAAAGGTTTCAACATCAGTCCCTCAAGAAAGCAAAAGTGCAGTTTTATATGCAGTGCTGAAAGCAAAAAAATAAACAAATAAGAATACTCAAATCTGAGGGATGCTAGGTGTGAGGCAAAGGCAAAACTGATTAATTTGTTTCTGTGCACACTCGTCTAACTTTTTTTAATTTACAATTCATCCAGCAGGGTTGACATTTTCCCCTAATAAGAGTGAATCAGTGCTACTGGGTGCTCCAAATAAGCATCTGATTTTTACCTTTGAGCTGGCAAAGACATTTTTGTTTTCATTTAAAGTTTCATGAACAGGACACTCATTTATAAAAGCTTTTAAAAATAACTTTCTAAGTGGTGTACCTTGATCAAACATAACTTTTCTGTCTGGCATCTTTGTACAGAGCTCCAGTCTTTACTGGAAAATACTAACAAGTGAAGCTACTTCTTAGATAGCTACGGGGAGTTTTGGACCAGTATAAACCAAAACTACTAAATAGTTTCCTAATGGATCAACCAGTTAGAATGAATTATCAAACTTTCTAGTATCTTTTTCCACAGAATAAGTCAACATTCAAAATCGTAAGCATTTAGTACATGTTAATTTTCATACTGTATATCATGTTTAAAACAGAACTATTCTAATAAATAATTCAAACATTTTATAGAAATAAGAAATTGTGCAGATTACTTATTAGTAATTAAACATGAAAAAATAAAGGGATTTTATATTACTTGTTTTGAATTAATGCTTTTTTGGATTGTTGTACAGCTTGAATCATGTCTGACTATACAAGAGAAAAAGCTGTGATTTTCCCATTCAGCTGTTGTGACTGATAAGCAACTATTTATATTGTAGACATTTTCCATCTCCAGCACTGGGGAAGTTGTTATGACATCTTCAGATGTTGCACTACCATCCACACTCCAAAACACCTCCACAGATCTCGGATAGAATCCCTTAACCAGGCAACAAATCATCCCCCTTCCAGTAGATAATTCTTCTTCCGAAGGATGGAAAATCCACACTGCAGGTGCTGATACAGGTTTACCTGAAAAGAAAGTGATAAAAGAGTCATATTATACAGGAATGTTGAGAAGAGCTATTGTGCAGCTACAAATCATCACACACTCTGAATCTTAGAAACTTTCTGAAAAAGGACATACAATTTTGTTTTGAACTGCAGTAGAGTCTGTCAGACTACCAAAACTCTCATCCTCAAACAACAATTTCCCAGTCACAACTAGATAAATACATTAAAACCAAGCTAAATAAATACTAAAAAGAAAGCCTACTATACCAATATACTTCAGGTGGGCGTTTGCATTTGCACTGGGGGACAGGATGGTAGTACTGATGCATAAGGTTATAATTAACAGTTTAACATGCACTATAAAAATGAATTGTAAAAAAAAATAACTAAATAAATAAAAAACAATATTGGCTAAGCTTAAAATGGCCCGTCAGGACAGTTAGCCCTGGTATTCATCTATGAAGCACTCAACTATCCTTGTTAATAAGGAGAAATTAATTGTAGGCACTAAACAGCCTATAATTGCAAAGTACCTTGCTGAGGTAAGGGAAAACAGCTCCTGTACTTTACAAAAAAAAAAAAAAACACCAAACCAGGCATGTCCAAGGGTCACAGCTTCCGGTGATTTCTCCTGTCCATCTGTTGAATCTGGGCATACTGGGGCAATGCAGCAATTGCCTCATGTACACAGATAACCCTCTCCTCCTACCACCCAACACTACAACCTGTGAGAGATGCACTTACATAGCCAAAATGGAAACAAAGCTCTCTCCACCCAAGATTGTGCTAGACAGTCAAGAGGTGAAGGTTAACACCCACACTACACCTCAAGCAACACATAGCCCTTCTAAACCCACACCACCAACACCCACATATAGCAACACTAAATCCACATATACAGAGGCCCTTAACTGTAACCTGCCCAAGCAACAAGGACCTCTGAAGCTGAAACTCAGACAAACACCAATCACAACCAAAGTGTCACATAGCTCACAATACCAGTGTGCCACCCAGCAACAGCCCTTAAGGCAAGACAACGTACCTAACACTTTAGTCATAGGTGACTCTAGAATCCGGCACACTGATGTCCCACTCACCAGGTTGAACAAGGAGAAAATTACAGTCAATCAACAATATTGTGGATACGCACTCAAAACTAAACTAATAAATCAAGAAAATGAGTGCTAGAGCGAAAGCTGAACCAAAACGAGGTATATGCAGTACGTTTATTAAATCCACACAGAGCAGACAATACAAAACATAAACGCCTTTACACATCAAATTCGCGTTTTCGTCTCAATGGATAAGACTTCATCAGATGACCAGTGTATTTAATCAATTAATCATTTATACTAAAATTAATTAGTGAAGAACCAATTAATTTAAATAAATGCATTTAAAAAGACCAATGATGTTTAAATAGAGCCAATGAATATTAAAACTTCATTTAAAAGCATTTCAACATATTATATACATTTTCATTAAGTGTTAAAACTTTAATAAATAAATCTTCATAAATAATAAATATAAATGTTAAACATTAACTATTTTTCAGAATTATTATATAAAAAAATGTGTAAAAATGACATTAAAAATTGACTATTCCTTTCATATAATATTCTTGACTATATAAAAACAAGGGAGACAATGCCATCTCCTGGCCAAATATATTATTACATTCCAAACCTTTCAAAGTTTGGCAGACCTTAATTTCAATAGTGGCAATATTGAAACATAATCATTTAGACCAGGAAAATTTCCTGCTTCAAGGGTGACTTGCCACCACAGTTCCCTAAATTCTATCTTCTCTTCCCATGGGCCTCCCCTAATATCATTTTTGATTTGTTCCAACACAAGGAAAGAGAACCTGGGTTTTATACATAACTTTGAATGTTTGAACAAAACACTAGTTTCCTTGCCAACTGCCATATCATAAATATGTTCATAAATCCTTCTTTTCAACATTCTTTCAGTTTTCCCGACATAGAAGGAACTACAAACTAGACAGATGGCTAAATAAACTATTCCTTTTGTTTTGCAGTTATAATAATCAGTACTCTTAATCCATTTTTTTCTACTCTCTAAATAATATTTGTCTGTATTCATAATATACGCACATTGAGAGCAGTGTCCGCATTTATATGTACCAAATCTTTTTCTATTGGTATTAGACTTCCTATTCTTATTTTCCAAGATGTTTCTTACACTCTGCGAGTTTTTATATACCACTTTGAAAGGAAAATCAGAAACTTTATCCAAATCCGAAAGGGACACGAATCTGTCCCATACTTTTTGAAAGATTCTTGTAGTATTATCATTCAAAGCATTATATTCCAAAATCATTGCTTGTTGATATTTATTATTAATAATATTTATGTTATTATTTTCCTTGTATATGTGTCCTTCTTTACTTTCTTCCATATACCCCTGAATAGGTTTACATCTATTATTTCTTCCTTTTTCAACCTCAGATCTAATATTTTTAATAAATTCCAGGGGATATCCTCTTTCAACAAACATTTTTTTCCAGCAAATTACATTCTAATAAAAAAATCTGTGTCATGGCTAGTCATGCAACACCCCCTTACAAATTGCCCCTTAATTATATTTTTCTTACAGTGTAGGGGATGTGGACTTTGATAATGAAGAAAGGAATTACAAAAAGTAGATTTTTTGTATATCTTAGTTTCAAGCTTATTATGTACCATATAATAATAAAAATAAACATTCTCACTGGTTTCACTTGGTGTGGTCCTTAGAAGGAGGAGTATGTATTTTTTGTATAAAATTAGTTAGATTAAAGACTTGTCGCCTGTATAGTTCCAACTCAAAAATAAAAAAGAACTAAAGCCATCTCTGCTCGTATGCTTTCGCAAATGTCTCATCAGATCTGCTTGAAAGCTTCTTGAGGGGACAAACATATAGATACAACTTATGAAGGAAAAAATAATAGGTAAATACTGGGGGGAATATATCTGGGAAGTTGTAGCCTTAAAGGACTTGAAGTGAGCTGCTGCTTAAGGTTAGAGTGGGCACTTGTCCTGGGATTTAAAGCTGGTATATTTCAAGCTCAAGTGTGATGTTATTAAAGGACAGAGTTAATACCAGGAAATATATGATAGAGTTGCTGTGAAGCTAGTCTGTCTTTAAAGAGTGACAAAACGTGGGGATCACCAATACCATGTGGGGTCAGCAAGTATAAATTCCTATAAAAATATATTAAAAATAAAAGTCAACCAAGTGAGTGTGAGCAAGAGGAAAGAACAGATGTGCATCTTATGTTACACAAGTGAGAAATGATAAGATATTGTGGTACAGTGGTTACAAATGCTTAGTGGTGTCATAGAGGTTTTGATCAAAGTTAACAAGCAAGATATTAAGGATCTGAAAAGGAGGGGGAAACACTTACAGCATATGGAAGAAAGCTGATTTGTGGTGGTTCAGCTTTCTAATGTTTAAAAATACAGTTAATAGAGATGGTGGTATTAAGACCTGGGGATTTGTTCACCATCAGATGCAAATGCCATTCAGGCTCCTTCTTCTCAAGCATGTCATTTGTATTTCCTTGAAATGGTTTATCGATGATTCTGTCTATGATGAAAGATGTTGTGAGCAGGTTTCTCTCTAGCTTGTTTTGCCATTGGGTTGGAGTTTATTTCGTGCTGTATATCAGAGTAGCGTCTGGCCATTGTGGGTTTTAATTTGGTAAGGGTTTTGCCCACATAGAAAGTATTGCAGTGATGGCACTGGAGTCCGTATACTATTTTGTCTTTCCTGCAATTGCCAAACCAGGGAATCTTGAAAGTCTTTTTGTTGATGAAGCAGTAGAGAGATGCTTTACAGAACACATATTTACAGTAGATGCATTCCCGGGGGGGGGGGGGTCAAGAGTAAGAACCTGGTGGTTGTTGGATAAGGTTGCTAATGGGGGGGTTGTTACTGTTTTCAGCAAAGTCACAGATGTTTTTGCTTTTGCGGGTGGCAAAGGCTGTTATATTTGGGAGTATCTTGTTGAGGCAATTGTTTTCACTTATGATGCACCAGCTGTCCAGTACTGACTTCCTAAGTTTGTGGTAATCAGATGAAAAAGTTTGCTATGCTGGTGCTCCATTTTTTGTCCTCTTTTTATTGGATGATTCTTCGGATGTGGCATGAGGTGGTGTTTCCTGAAGTTAATAGATCTACAATGTTATGATAGGGTCAAATATTTCTGTTATTAGCCTCTTGTTGTTGCCATTAGCTAGAAAATCCTTTTCTAGTTGGATGATGTTTCTAGTGAAAGAGGAAAGTTCCTTAGTGACCCTGGCTACCTTGAGACCTTGGGACTTGATGACATTTCTATTGATTCTAAAGGGCTGCATACTGTTTCTGTGGAGTGGTAGGTACTCTTGTGGGTTTCCTGTAAAGAACATTCAACAAGTGCCTCCTATAGATGGTTTTGTGATGGTAATATCAAGGAAATTGATGAAAGTTTGGCTGTGGGAAGTAGTGAACTTAAAAAAATTGCTGGTATTTCTTTTGTAATCATAAATTCTTCCAGTTCTTGGAGATCACTGTTCCAAATGATTAGGATATCATCAATGTGCCTGCAGTAACAACACATGTTTGTAGTACAGCGAGGTATAGATGTTTTCTTCTTCCCATTTTCCAAGTGCTGTATTGGCCAGGCTTGGAGCCATAGCTGCACCCATAGCTATTCCTCTGGTTTGGAGAAAGAAATTGTCCTCAAATATGAAGTAATTCTTAAGGAGTATGGGCAGTAAACTGCTGATGGTCTCCAGTTCTTGGGTAAAGCAGATCATTCTTTTTGGTAGGTTTCAATGACAGCATTAATGCAGTAATTATGGGGTAATAAGGTATAAAGCATTTCTACATCTATCGTGACTAAGCATGTTTGTCAATCCTGAGGCCCCAAATTTTCCTCAAGAGTTCTGAGGTGCTGAGGATGAAGGATTTGTTGTTCTCTGCAAGAGGTTTGATCTGGACTTCAAGATATATTCATATGGGTTCTGTAATGCACACCCCACTTGCGATAACTGGTTTATACAGTGGAACAATGGCATTTTTGTGTGATCAGTAACAATCTGCTCAAATTTCTCACAGCTGAACATCCGAGACTCCCCAGCTTTTTTTGGGATCTCCAAACAACACAAAAATGTCATTGACTAGAAAGTGTGACTTGAGTGACTGGTATGCTATTAATTAACAAAGTTAATTTAACCTTAAATGTACACCTAGATGCCACTAAGTTGGAGCCTTTGCAGATTTATTTACATAACTGTCAATCAATTAACACTCCCACTTGCTCATTGCACACATGTGTTACATTCCTCTAATGTTTTGTTTTTAAGAATCAGCACTAGACTTCCAATTTGAGCAAACCAAGCTATGCTCATCTGCCTGGAATTATTTTTAAATTTCACTTTATAAATAAAGAATTTTAACCATGATAGGCTCCCGGTCTTCCTTCTTCTTTGCCTGAACAAAACAGTGAATTTTTTGCTACAAATTCAAATACCAGATGTTTTGAAGAGGGACCCACCATGGCTTTTAAGTACACACTAACCTAATACATACTAAGTGGAATAAGCAAGGTTGGTCACGTAACTTTTTACATGCTTAGTATTTCAAAGCTGTTAGACTTGCTAGGATTAAGCAGGTAATTATTACCAACTTTTTTCACCATCTTAAAGGGACAGATACTTTTTTTACTCATCTAATAACTACAGGACACACCCTTTCAGACCATTGCTTCTCCTCCCTTCCTTTCTGTTTTCAGGTATAGATACCAATGAACCTTGACTTTTCAAGCCAGATTTTATTAGGAGATACCAGCCTTAATTATACCAGCTGTGAACTTCCTCTTCTCATGCAGTTTCTCTCAGACTATGAATAAGGCATGCTTGCTCATTCACTGAGCTTATCTACCCACAAGCAATTGTTTAAACATTTACATATTGTCTAACCCATTTATGTAGAAATGTAACTAGTCTCTCTAATACTCTTAGTAGACAAAACCATACTTCTTCCACATATTTTAATATATAATTGTAATCACTGGCTGTTCTGTCTCGCTTAATAAGAAACTGTCACATCTTGTAATACTTACACGACTTGACTGGTCACTGCTACACTCTGTTATGAAACTAAACATTGCCCTGGAAGGCTTTATCTTGAGTTTTAACACTTATTCATGATTCAGTCTTCCAAGTTTCAAAATGTAGTCAGAAGCTATGCTTATCCAGGCCTGACCTGCTCTCTTAAAACTAAAACGAAACACAGACAAGATACCTAGAAGATATGAAAAACTGGTAATACCACTTCATTTTGCTAGTCATTTAAAGTCCTTATATGTTAAAGTAGGATTGTAGTTAAAGCTGCTGTCACTGTATTTTCAAAAACAACTAAAGTCCTTTAGTTACCCAAAACTCCTCAAGGTACTTTAAAAATAGCTAGTAAACTCAGCACATGTATTCATCCTAGCTATTGCATACCTAGGAATCCCAAACCATCTTCTAAAGAACATCTAATACTATCTATGCCCTCTTCCTCCAACACTGGCAACTCCAAAGTCTTCCTCTGACCGTGTTTCCCTTCTTACTCAACATCCACTGGAACCCACAATCATGACTGAATCCTCTCTTTACCTTTGTGCTGTCATCAGACCACAAAATCAAGAAACTTCTTCGTAATCTACCTGATAACTCATTTGGCTCCACTGACCAGCTGCTTCACTCTTTCCTAAAAATCACCTGCAAGTTTATTGCAAAACCATTAGCCTATCTCTTTAACCCCTTTCTTACACCTAGTAATGTTCTCTCTGTATGGACACATATTATTATTATTATTTTCCCCACTTTCTAAGATTAATATTCACAAGTCACCTGAAAATCACAGACCTATCTATACATCACTTTCATTACTGGGCCATATAAAAAATTATGCTTGCAAGCACTTGAAATTTCCAAACCATGGCTTTTTCTGGCAAATGTAATATGGAGTTCATTGGGGGACACCATAAAAACCTACTCTCTTTATTGTTGCAAATTCTGCCTATAATAATATTGCAAGACAGATATTTAATGATGGTTATAAGGGGGCTAGTGACATGCCAGATCATGTCTCACCACTTATTCATCTGGAATGCCTAGATTTTAGTAAAGGTCCTTTGGTAAAAGTACAGGAATTTTTTTAAAGGAACAGCATTTTAAGCTCCAGTCCACTTACACATACACACTGCAGTCTTCAGTTCTGCAAGGTTTGATATTGGGTCTACTTCTGTTCTTTTTTATTTACTTTTTTAAATAAACAATTTTGTAGCTATAGCATCCTATCCAGATTTATTACTCTCTGTTGATGATTTCATTTCACTTCACTCTGATTGCAATATCAATTACAGTCATACTGCCTAGGGGTCTTTTTAAGAATAGCCCTGCTTTCCCAGCTGTATCTGACATGATTTGATACCTCAGGGCATTTTCAGACCAGGAGCAAATTTTCAAATTCCATTCCACTGATCCAAGTTGTGCTTGAATTTGACTAGGGAAGAACACTGCTTCACATGAATGGGAAACAAAAAATAAAACGTCTCACAATGAATTCCCCAAACTATAGTAGTCTGTCAATAACACTTAAGAGAATGTACTGCTTTATCTTTCTCCCTTTCAGGTTGAAAAATCATTCACTCTCTCTGTCTCTACTACTACTTACTGTCTTATCATCATCTCTAGGTCCAGCACAGGCTATTACATATTTCGGCTTGTACACATAACCTACTGCACAGCTCTTAATCTACAAAGCCAAGAGGCTATAAACTCCATGTGTCCAGTCCAGCACCCTTTACATACTATCATATCAAATGCCTTTGCTATTACCACCAATCTGTTTGGATTAGGAAACTGGTGAACTTAAAAGTTTATTTATTTATTTATTTATTTTTTTAACTGAAACTCCATATCCATTATGGTACTTCACTTTCTACACGTGATGTATCTATAAATGTGTCCTATTCACTTAAAATTTGCATTAATTTAATTTACTGAACTTCAAGAGTGCAACTTTTAATTGTCTTTGCTATGTTGAAACTTTTCCTGTAGTCTGTCTAATGGTCCAGGTCATGACAGAAAGGGTTCCCTCAGATGAGTCTATCTTACTATATTACAAAATGTTGGTAATCCAAGCCGGGTTTATATCCTTGAGCTATAAACACTTTTTTAACTTGCTTATGAAATGTTTCTCTAGACTGCTTAACTGTTTTTAAAAAGATAACTGTTTTGTACCCGTTAGAACAACAGATAACCACACCCACAAGCACAACAACTGAATCCTACCATAATGTCATTGATGAGAAAATAAAGATTAAACCACCCCTTCCCCTCTCCCCACGACCAACTGGGTGGGAACTGACTTGGAAATACACCTTAGGTCAAGCATATAAACCCAGCTTGTCTGTCTGTACACTCAATCTACTAAGCAGCGCTCATCTGCCAATGAAGAACGAGAACGGAGTATGTTTTTGTTGCACCATTCTGAGCATTACAATTTTTTTTATTGCAGCTGGACCATCCAAAGAAAAATCCCTGAATCTTCCAGGGAAACATCAAGAAGGTCCTCCAGAAGAACATCCAGAGCCAAGAGAGGAACTTCGGATGGCCAGGATTCACCCAAACTCCTCCCAGTGAAATGCATAGAGAATAGATACACAGTTTTGTTTTTCCCTAGTGACCAAGTTCACTAAGGCTCCTGTACTCGCTTCCACCTGCATTTAGGACTCAGCAGATACCCTTACTTAATTTTGCTGTTACAAAATGCTGGAATAATTAATTAATACATTGCTGAATCATAATATGATTGTTTTGGCAGTGTTAGATAAATCTTTTTTTTCCTAGCACCTGGAAGCTCCTATGATCAGAGCAGTACCCCAAGGCTCTCCCTCAGGTGCATCTTATACTGATACCACCAAACCAATTTAGACGTATCCGAATAGCTTTAAGATAATCAAACCTGTAGGCTGAGCTCTGAGCTCAACATAGATCTTAAGAGTCCTTTATTGTGCGACCTTTTCAGAAGTTAGATCTAACTTCTGAAAAGATCGCACAATAAAGGAGAATCTCATTTGAAGAAGAAGAACCAAGAGTCACTGTGTCATTTTTTTTTTTTTTTTGATTGTACAGGAGAATCTTTTGCAGCATTTTGAAAAATAAAAACCTCTTAAGATCTATTTTAAGCTCAGAGGTTGACCTGCTGGTTCATTTTAGCTTAAACCTATTCAGACATACGTCTAAAGTGTTAGATAAATCTAATAAATCTCTGATGCTTTCAGAAATAGTATTCAGTACATCATACTCACACCTATCTTTAAATCCCTTAGGAAATCTATAGGAAGAATAATGCTTTGTCTAGTCTCTCTTTCCTACTTGAAGGCCTTCCAAGTGTTTCTATCTACAGGCATCCAGCTGATATTTATTCTCTTTCATTTTGCATCACTAGTTAAGGCACCATTAGCAGTCTGTGACAAAGTGTTGTTTTTCAAACACATTTTAAATCAAGAGACATAAATGCCAAATATCTATAGTAGATTTTATTCAACTCAAGTTAAGAGACTTGATTTTAAACCACAAGAAGGATGTGTTTCAGTTCAGTCTCAAATGATACAACAGTTTTTCACATACTACAGCAAAGATAGTTCTTTAACACAACAGAACACTGCTATGAAGTTATAGACACAAAAATGTTTACTAGCAAATGGCAGTTCCACAAATAAATATCATATTTATTTAAGGTTCAATGACATCAACATAACTGACTTAATTCAGCTTTAAATGATTTAAGGATAGAAACCTGTTTTCTTCAACTTTACACACAAAGTGCATAGGGGAAATCTCAACCTCAGTATATCTTAATGCATGAAGAAACCAGCTGGAAACAATAGGAATCATTGAAGGCTCGAGAAACAATCAAATTATGGCCATTAAAGGAACCACTACACAATTAAAGATGGGTGCTTTTGTTCTTTATTTGTATAAAACAGTACTTATCAGAACTTTAAATGCAGTGAAAAAAAGCCCAATAAATACATTCCTAAAAAATGTCATGTGACACAATTAAGACATTAAAGCTATACAAACGTATGTAAACTTAGAACAAAGTTACAAGATGGTCTTTTTTTTTGTTCCCTTAGCCCTTATCTTCTTGGCCCAGCCCTCTGTCCCATGTCCATGACAGGTCTACCAACCATCCTCCTACCACCCTCCTAGACTTATAGTATTGCTTGGGCAGGTCATGGATCTTAAGGCTATCCTGGGGGCTCAGTCATCTGTGCTTCCATCTGTGGAGGGGTATTTTATATGCCCCACCCACTCCATTTTCCCCACCCCCCTATTCTTGACAACTACATCTGAGGGCCTCTCTCCTCTTTGGATCACACCTTAGGAAGAGTTATCAATGAGCACCTTTCCACCCAGGACAGGCACTCCCATCCCTCCCTGCCACTCTATCAGTCACCTGAGCTGTTAATCAAACCCGGGCTGCCTGGGCCATAGTCAGGGCTTTATCCCCATATGCCACTAGACCACCTAGTACTAAAAAGGAGAGACAGGTCTGACATCCTCTAACTTCTTGCTTAGCATGTTTCGTAAGCATTTAGGTAAGTGCTTAGTTAAATTTTCTGTCATTTTACACATTTGGGGATGATCATTTGTTTGGATGGCTTGCAGCTCCAGAATTGTATGTAGCAGGAAAGAAATAAGAAATGTCATGTTGGTCCATTAACTGAAAACTCAAAGGCACTGAAACAGAAATGTGATGCAATACCTTTTATTGCATCAACATAGGTTTTGCAATTACTCAAGCATCTGGACTGGCAAGAGCCCCTCATCAGGGGTTAACTCAGTTTCAGTGAGTTCATAACAAATGGTATCATGAAAATTGTGGTAACCCTCGTGCATAGGAGTAGCAGCACAGTCTAAGACTGGACCATATGCTGCATCTTCAACCAGCCATTCCAAGCCACAACCTCCTGGGCCCTCTCCTGGGGTTGGAAGGAGCAACACTTGAATTGCCCAGCTCCGTATCAATAAAGGCATTCCTCTGAGTGGAATCAGACAGGACTTCCTCCAATTTATACTGACCAGAAGGGACAGGAACTGCAGGGACATTCACATTCCCTTCTCTGGGTTAGAGAACATAAGCAGATCCTTCCACTGTTAGGCTTCAGCTATCACAGTCAACACAGGAACACTACTCTGTCACGTCCAGTTCTGTCAGTCCTCAAAGTGCAAAGTATTGTGCATCTTTAAGTGAAAGCGTCGAATTAGTGCAGCATTCTACTGACTGACAAAATATCACACATCAAAGTGAAAATTGTCTCCAACACCAGCCTGCTCAAAGTAAAGAAAAATGGTCTCTTAGTTTAAATACTTTTCTTCAAATATGTGTGACTTCAGATATACTATATTTAGAAACTGAGGGCATGGGGCATAGCCCTCACTTTGGGGAGTTGAGAGCAGCACAGCCCCCCTTGCAAAAAATATGATATTTAGATATGTATTGTGGTTTATTATTTTGACTTCCTGTTACTTTGGTCTTTTCACATTTATTTTGTAATGTTCTACATTCCAGCATAGCAGAGCTTAACATACTATTATGAACCCCATCCACCACCTTAGTAAAGATTGTGGGAGAAGTGACAAGTCCAGATGGTGACACTTTCCACTGAAAATAACTACCTAGAGCAAACAGGAGGAATATGCTATGTGTCTCACAAATACTAATGTGAGCAAAGTTGTCCCATCATATGCAATGATCAGACATCTTGAAAGAGTAAGGCATGATCCCCATCCAAAACAAAGCATCTGAAATTGAATGTAACAGATATGATAGCAAAATTCTGTGGGGTCTATGATGGAATGAAATGCATCCATTCCCTTTAGAATAAGAAAGAGATGATAGTTCATAGGATGTTACTAGGCTACTGACTTGAGGGTCTTTACAAGCCTGGCTGTAAAATCCCTGACATAATACTAGCTGAAAGATATTGCCTATGCCTGAGATTTTTCTAGCAAGGATTACTTATGTCCAGGAGAGAAGCAGGAGCAATCCCCAGCAGAAATGTATGGTTTCCTATCCATTCATTCAGGTTGTGCTTAAACAGGGTCATGGAGGTGCTCTGCTTGACATGGATTAGAAGTCTGTTTCAGAATAGTGGCAACCTCTGGGAGATGTATCTGTCTCTCCAGCAGGTTCTATTTATGTTGCAAACTAGATTGAGGTCCCTAGAATGGGTGACTCTAGTCCCATTTAACTTAAGGATATGCAGCATTTTCATTAATTTTGGGTCAGAAATAGCACTGTAAGACAGACAAAAGTCACCTCTAAGTAGTCTATATGCTACTGAGTACAGTGACAGTGACTTATAACATGTGCTGGAGACCCTGAATTTTTCTAGTTAGAAATCTCTGAGGTCTCTTAAGCTGATGCAGGTGTCTGGTACAATACCAAAAGGAGCATTACATTCAATAATAGGCCTGATGAGGGAAAAGTACAGGGTAGTTATAACCTCTTGAGACAATGCCTTTGCTAATCAGGTGATCGATGTAGAATGACTTCCTCACCACAGTAGACACAAGGTGGTTAAAGTTGAGGTCACAGTCAACTTGTGTTCCCAGGTGTCTCACTACAGAATTGGTACTTAAGGTATTATTGTTTATTTTATAATCAGCAGGGATATTGTTTGCTTCTATGTGGGAAAGATGAACAGATGCTTAAAAGAGAGAGAATATCACATCCTCTGAGTGACACATGCCTGGAGAATAGGAATAATGCTTTGTTACAGCATATACAAAGCTATCCTGCACACAAATCTCTATTTATGGCTTTGCAATTAGTGGAAGAAATTTTAAAAGGTGAAGACATACAAAAATTGCACAGAATACTTAGAGATGTGCTGGATAGCCATGGCCCCTTTAAAACCCGAGTTAAAAAGAAGGAAATTACCTAGATAGCTTTGTTCTCGTTCGTGCTTACCTGTTTAAATATCCTTGGATTACAAGAAATGGCAGGATCTGAAGAAGGCTTAGATAGCTGAAAGTGCTTGTTCTGTTTGTCTTATCAAGATTTATCCTGTTTTTTTTGAACTGCGTTATTTTATTGCGTTTTATTAAACAGTTGTTTTTTAAACAGTTGGATCCTTTAGCTCTGCTGTGGTGGCAAGACTTTGCTTTACTTGGAAATTTATATTTTTATCATTGGTAAGGCTTGCCTTCAAAGCTTTCAGTTTGTTTGAGTATTCATTATTTTTGTTTCACTACCATTTGCTTACATGGCTGAAGGTGGGAATGTTGAACTTGGTTATCTGTCAGAAACTGAGCTTTGAAAGTCTCCCTTAACTAGTAGCTTAATGAAGCATGTAAATAGAATGTTAACAAACAACATAAATCCTTTATTGAAATTAAATTTAGCAGATGCTACTGCTGAATGGCCGACAACGTTACAAGATATGTCTTTCAACAAAATATTTCACAAAGCAGAGGATGCAGCATTTAAACTGAAAACATCTACATTGGCAACACTTCCATTTGGAAGCCTGTCTGCACCATAAGGTAATACCGAGAGGACTGAGAGTCAATTATATGCCCACTTATGGGAATGTATATGCGGATCTTCTGGCAAATGAAAAGCCATTAACCCTGAGACCGGATCTAAATATATTAAGTTACTTAATGATTTCTTTAGGTCAACAGAAGAAGATGTTGCGAAGCTTATAGAAAGCAAACAACAGAAATTAGAGAATTTAGCATTCCCTGATACATTTATTGCAAAGACTGAAGAGCTGCAACATACATTAACCTTATATGATGAAAGACTGAAAACTATTAAGAGCAAAAAAAACTTGCCAGGGATTTTAGTGATTTTAAAAGTGGCAACATATTTGATTGGCCAAGAATGAATCAATCCATGAATAGTAATATGATAGTGACAGAGCAAGCCAGTCAGGTGAAACCTATTTCCAAATGATGCAAGGAATTTGTCTGATATGAAAAATAAACCTGACAAAAGTAATAATAATGAAAAAGAATTTCAACTAAGAAAATTTTGAGCCAGAGTGATGTGTTTTCTCTTTCACAAGACAATGACATTTTATTGGAGAATGATTAAACTACTATAGAACTAGGAGCAAGACCAAAGAATACTGACAATTATGCTTCATTTTTTCTGACTCTTCCAATATCTCTGAAACAGAAATTTATGAAGAACAGGATCTGCTCCACCAGCAGGGGCAGAAAAAGAAGGAATATGTCTTGTTAACAAAGAAGGACAATGTCTTAGCAGTGAATCTCTCTAATAGTTCTTTAAGTGAAACCGAGATTGCAATATTTAATAAAGGTTTAACTTTTATACTGACATATTCATCTAAACTAGATGAATTTGTGCTAGACATTAAAACTTTTGGGTGTAATGTGTTGCTGAAGAATTTATTTGGTACGGATATTAATGGATCTACTAATATTTTTAGGAAGCCGAGTACCTAGCTTCCTTTTTCACATCCAACTGCAGATATGTTTATTAATGTGTGTGAGATGGAAGTCTCAGATCTTAGCAACAAAACAAATTAAACACAGAAGAAGACCTTTTATAATTTAAATGCAGCTGAAAACAAAGTTTTGAAAAATGAAAAACTAATTATAAAGACCTGCTGAAAAAGGAGGTGGCATAGTAGTCATGGACATCTTGGACTATGCTCAAGGAAGATAACAACCTTGACAATTGTACTGTCATTCAGATATGTTCTTTACTTAGGATCATCTTAGGAAATAAGATTTTTATTTTTTTGGAATAATTGTGGTGACCCCTAACCGGGAAAAGCCGAAAGAAGAAGAAGAAGAATTGCTGGCAAAGTTGGGGGGGTAGCAATGGACACAACCTGTGCCAACAGCTACTCCAATATTGTCATAGCATATTGGGAACATCAACATGTACCAAATGAAGTAAATCCTTGGAGGAGATATGTTTTATTCTACATGAGATTTGCAGAAGATATATTTTTGTTGTGGACAGGAAATTATACTGAATTGTACAAATTTAGTAAGTATATTGGTGAAACAACTTTGTTTCTAACTTTTGAGTCACAAAGTTCTAATAATAGTATTGATTTTCTGGATATTAGGTTGGAATCTGACCCACATCATGCACTCAACACAAATATCCACAGAAAATATTGTTGGAAGAATCACATGCTCCATAGGACAAGCATGCATCCCAAACATGCATTTTCATATATATTAAAAGAACAGTTCTTGAGAACTTTGAGATTATGTACAGATAACACCAGTTGTAATGCTGAAATCAAACATCTGTCACAGAATCTTAAACAAAGTGTTTACAATAGTAAAGAATTTAATAGAGTCATTAGTGATAGTAAGGCTTTGAGACAGGCTGTAGGAAGACCGTATTACTCTAAGCAAGACAATACAGATGGAGTAAATCAAAAAGTAAAAACTAATACTACAGAAGGAGGAATTAGGTTTTTATTAACATTCAGCAATGATGTGGAGCAAATAAATCACATAATAAAAAATTATTGGAAAATTCTAACAGCAGATCCCAATGTCAGCAGAATAGTTGGAGAACATCTGAAGTTTTGTTTCAGGAATAGGAAAAACTAAAGCAATTATTGTGCCAAGATGTTCATGGGAGACTGAAGACACTTATTATGAAAACAGGGACATATCCCTGTAGGAGATGTAAGGCATGTGTCTTTATTAACACAAAAAATATTTTTGAACATCTAATTACACATAGACTTTACAGGTTTAATGTTTATGCTGATTGTGTAAGTCGGAATCTTGTATACATAGCTACATGTGAACAGTGTGTTTGCTTCTATGTGGAAAAGATGAACAGATACTTGAAAGAGAGAATATCACATAATTTGAGTAATATATGCCTGGAGATAAAGAATAATGCTTTGGCATGACATATACAAAGCTATCCTACACACAACTTTTTATTTATGGTTTTGCAATTAGTGGAAGAAAATTAAAGAGGTGGAGATTAACAAAATCACACAGAATACTTAGATATGTTCTGGACAGCCAATTTACAGGCTGATAAGGAACCAGGACTTAATGCTATAGTCCCTTTAAAACCTGCATTGGAAGGAAGGAAATTACCTAGATAGCTTTATTCTCTTTGGTACTTACCTGTTTAAATATCATTGGATTTCAGGAAGTGGCAGGATCTGAAAAAGGTTTAGATAGCTGAAAGCACTTGTCCTGTTTGGCTTTTCAAGATGTATCCCATTTTTTTGAACTCCATTATTTTATTGCATTTTATTATTTTGGTTTTTAAACAGTTGGATCTTTTACCTCCACTGTAGTGGCAAGACTTTGCTTTACTTGGACATACATATTTTTATCTTTGGTAAGGCTTGACTTCAAAGCTTTCAGCACGTTTATCTGAGTATCCACAATTAGATCAGCACACATCTGAGTCCTACCTTTTAGGTTGCAGACATTGCTGAAGAAGGTCTTATGGTTATCCTTGGCTATGTATGCTAATTTTTTTTCATAGTTGCTCTTTGACGATTTTACGAGTTGTCTTATTTGCTTGTTTAGGCCGAGGAGGGTGCTTTTTCATTTCTGGATTTTCACTTTTGTATTTTTAGACAGCATTTTCTTTTGCCTATTTTATAATCTGTTAATGCTAGAAATCTACCAGGATGTTTTTCTTTTCTTGAGGATCTTGCTTTAATCCTATCAGGCATGGTTGTGGCTATACATTTGTGTAGATGTTTATATAGGACATCAGTGTATACCTCAGTATAGCCGTCAATGCCATCTGTGGAAATTGGAGCTTGTAAGTCTATTATACCATCCCTTAGGAGGGTATAGTTAGCTTTGGGGAAGATTTTTTAGCATGACTTCTTCTTTGGGGAATTCTGATGTTATTGCTACTTCAGAAATGACTGATTTATAGTCAGATTTAACCAGTATGGGCCCTACACTTGAGGAGTTGCATTGGTCACTCATACGTGTGAAGACCAGGTCTAGAATATTAGTGCCCCTTATGGAATAGTGCACTATTTGTTCCAGGGCATTTCAGTTTACAAATTCCAGGAACTTTTGTGCCAGTTAGTTTGGGCTCATATAAGATTCCCAATTAATGGAGGGATAGTTGAAGTCACCCATGACTAGGGTGTGAGATTGTACCTTGATCATCCCAAGTAGGTCTAAATAAGCCATGTGGGCTTCTTGTCTCATGGAAGGGGACCTGTAACGGATGATAACATGAAGGGGGGTCTTACCCTTGGTAATTTGGACTTGGAGTAACTCCATAGAATTATCTTTTCCAACCAGTATAGTGATGTAATTATCTTTAATGAAGATAGATACTCTACCTTCTTTGGTTCTCACACTTTCAATTTGTGGTCTGAAGGTGTAGAAGCCACTGTAGCTTTGCAAGGCCAGGATACTTTCTGTGGCCTTGAACCAGGTTTTTGTGACTGCACAGATGTCAACATCTTTCAGGGAGAAGAGTGCTTCCAGAGAGTGCAGTTTCTGATATAAACTCCTAGTGTTTAGTAGCGTGAACCTTTGTTTCTTTGTGTTTGATATTTTCATGTCAGAAATGATGTTTTTGTGACCTTGCCTAAAAAGGGCATTATGGAGAGGAAAGTACCTTAGCCAGCAACCAAAAGCCCAGAGGTACCAGGTGAAGTCCATTTCTGGCAAAGCAGCCTGTTCTAGCTACCACGTCATCCCAGGCTGACAGGAACTGGATCCCTTTAGAATGGCATCAGAAACTAAGCCAATTGTTGAAGTCAATCATTTTTTTGTTTATACCGGCCATCATCCTAAGTGATGGTAAAATGATGCTCAAAGCTAGGGACATACCTGCCTGGGATACATATTCAGACAGCCCAATTGTGTCTCTCTTCATATAGTTCAGAGAGGTATGTCTCAAGTAATTCACACCGACATGAACTATGATGGAGTCATAATGGTACTTGTTGTTGACAGGCTTGCGTGCATGTGTGATCTGATGAATCCTTGCACCAGACAGGCAGCTGACCATACCTGCTCCCTGTTTAACCTGGTGATTGGGCACCTGTATGTCTCACTATAGTCACCTATAACTAAAACATTTGGAATAGATGTGCATTGTCTTAATCCCAACCCTTCTCACAAAAGGAATAATCTCTACAGCCCCATTTAGCAGCAGAATCTGAGTCTGTACCTAGAGTTTTATGAGATGGACTGATGCTCTACTGAGACTGACTCATGAGATCCAAGATGTAAGCGAGAGTGACCTTCATATATAGAAGCTACTGGTTAAGTCACTGTCATGGCTTTTTATGCTGGGGAAGACTTAGGGAACCACCATTTACAGGGAGCCCCAGGCTGGAGTGAGGTCTGTGAAGGAGTACATAGTGGGGTTATTTCTTGAGGAGATATTAGCTGGCACTGAGGAAAGAACACAACCATATGATATTTTTCAGCTTTCTTCATGGAGTGAGAAGACTAATTTCCCTTTTAAGGTTATCTCAGCTTAAGAGAAGTGGACCTGAAAGGATGGGATCATATATGTGCTCTATAAAAGTGAGGGCATGCTGGCTGCCAAACAGCAGTACCACCCCCTCAAGAAATCAGCTCCTCCTGCTTCAGCAGAGTAATTTCAGTTATGCCATAATGTACAGATACATGCTGAACCCAAGCTAAATCACCTGCACATCACAGTAGTATACATGACAGTCTACTGCAAAAGCCAAAGATAGTCTTGCATTCTCCTACAGCTCAGACCCCATCAATTCTTCAGATTTGTCCAGTGCCTTCCTACCTAGATTTGACTAGAAATGAGACATGTGAGATTAAACACTGAAGGCCTTAAATCCCAACATGACAGGTGAATATACTCTCTTATCACATCTGCTAAAAATGTTGGACTCCTAATCAGACAGTTAAGTGGCAAAGTGGTCCCTTGAGACCTACACTGGATCAAACAGATCCTGCAGAAGACAGCACTATGATGCACAGTCAGTTGCCCTAACAACTCAAGCTGGGGTTGTAAACAGAATATTCCTTCCTGGGGACTTGAGTTAAGCATCCTTAAAGACTGACTATACAGACAATAACCTATGGCTCTGCAGTCCTCTTTTCTACAAATTCGAACTAGTATTTCTTGGGTGACAGAGTAAAAGCTCGAGGATAGTCTAGGTTTTTCCTTATATGCTTGGCAGCCAGTCTAAAAGAGGGGTCATACAGGGATGAAGTAGAGGGATGCAGTCATTATCCTTGTCCATTTTAGCCTCAGGGTCCACTGATTCCTCATATAGCCAGAGTTTGGGAGAGTGTCATCTTACCACTACCCAAGTGTGTGGGCTTGTATATGGTATTAGGTGAAGGAAAATGTGTGACAGATGTGGCCCAGGGGTCTGGTACAAAGAAAGTGCAGTTACAAGTTCACCACAACTGTAGATGCTCAAGAAGGTCACTGTTGTACTACTGAGTCTTGTGAATTCCTGCCTACAGGAGTCTGCGCTCCACCTGAATACCAAAGAATTTCACCTTCCCCCAGCCAGTGGGCACCCTCTCTACCCAATGTCAGGATATAAAGAAGTTGTGATCTGGTGCCATATTCAGGTCTTGCTTGCTCCAGAGATGAAGGGTGTATCTGTCCTTTAGGTGTGCACAACCAACCCTACTGGATACTCTGACTGGAAGTAATAGGTGAGAATGGAGGGGGAGCAGAAGGTATTAGGCATGGTACCCACCCCCAGGTAGGAAGAGAAATATGTGAAAGGGAAAATGTACTGAAGCTGTGATCTAGTCAAGTATCTACAATCCTTGTAAGTTTGTAACAAACTGTATGACATTCCTTGTAGTCACGATAGTGGTACTGAGTCCTGGGAAGATTCCCAATAGTCACGATAGTGGTACTGAGTCCTGGGAAGATTCCCATAGATAATCATGAATGGATGATTGACCAGAGGTCAGGATCAAGAAGATAAGGCTCTCATGAATGGCAGAGGCACACAGTCTGGCTCTAAACACAGCACTAAAGTTGCAATGCTCAGTGAAAGTGTGAACAGATGACCAAGTGGCTGCTTCCAGGATGGAATGAGTTGTGGCTCCTTTTGGAAGGTTGTGGTTCTTGTTTTGCTCTGGTAGAATGTACCCTGATGGGCACAGAGACCTGTTTGTCATGTTGGTAATAACAAAATGCAGTGCAAATGATATCCACTTTGAAATGGTCTGTTTATCCACAGGTCTCCCTTCCTTGCCTTCAGCAAAGGTTACCAGATGTTTTTCCACCCTGTGAGTGAATTTGGTCCTATATAAGTAGAATTTTAGTTGTTTATGAACATCCAGTGAATACAGGCTTCACTCCCCCTCATTCTAGGGGTTTGGTAAGAAGCCTGAGAGGTGAATGGCCTAGTTAAGTGAAAGTTCTGCTACAACCTTGGGCATAAAGATAGGGTTAGTCTTTAGAGTGAGTCTGTCTTTATGATAGATAAGGAATGAGGGTTTGCAATTCAGAAATGCAGAAGAGTGGTTTTCCAGGTGAGAATTTTGACAGGTACAGGGGTGGCTGGCTCAAAGACACATAAACTAAGTTTTGTCCCAAGTTGGTTCTACTGGCTGGTCTCAGGTGCAATATCCCCCTGAAGAACTGTTTCATGTGGAGATGTGAGTAGGAAGGAGGAGACATGGGCAGGCATACAGACATAGCAGAAGTATGTACCTATTTTTACTCAGATAATTTTTATTTTAATCATATAACATAATGAGTACTTATTTTACATTTTGAATAACAAATTAGATAACTATATACAATATTTACATTCAGCCTGACATAAGTAAACTTAAGATGCCAACAAATTTTTGAACATGGATGATGTATCGTAATACATAAGTTATTAGGAAGAGAATGATTCCATTTGCAAATTGTCAATCAATGACAAAACTTTCCTCCAAGGGTTATTGACTAATGGCTTAGGATAAATTCTTAGCTCTTTGGTTTTAATCTCCATTAGTGCTGTCTTCTTCATTAAAGATAGAAAGTCCTCCATAGTAGGTGCTGTATTGGAGTTCCATTTTATAGTTATGCCATTCCTAGCTATTGCTAGTATTCTACATAGTAAATACAAATTTGTTTTATTCATTTTGAATAACAAATTAGATAAATATATACAATATTTACATTCAGCCTGACATAAGTAAACTTAAGATGCCAACAAATTTTTGAACATGGATGATGTATTGTAATACATAAATTATTAGGAAGAGAATGATTCCATTTGCAAATTGTCAATCAATGACATAACTTTCCTCCAAGGGTTATTGACTAATGGCTTAGGATAAATTCTTAGCTCTTTGGTTTTAATCTCCATTAGTGCTGTCTTCTTCATTAAAGATAGAAAGTCCTCCATAGTAGGTGCTGTATTGGTGTTCCATTTTATAGTTATGCATTTCCTAGCTATTGCTAGTATTCTCCATAGTAAATACAAATTTGTTTTATTCATATGAGGAACTTTGTTTACATTCAATAAGACATATCCCTAGTTAAAACAAATGATTCTGTATATATAACTTGCAGAAAGTTATTAATATCATTCCAATAAGTTTTTATATCAGTACAGCCATAATAAATATGAGATCAATCTGCTTTAGATATTCAATCTCCAACATAACCCATTTCTGGAAGAGTTGATCTTGGAAATTTTATCAGGTGTTAAAAAGGATCCATGTAGAATTTTCCAATTAAATATTCTCCAATACACGTAGTAGGTGGATTAGACACTCTAAATTGGCCCTAGGTGTGAGTGCATGCATGTGTGTGCCTTCTGTGGAAGGTTGGGCACCGGGCTGGCAACTCAACACCGTAAAACTCTACTGCCAATCATGAGTGGACAGGTGATCTGCTGTGGTGACCCCTAACTGGGAAAAAGCCAAAAGAAGAAGAAGAAGACTGTAAATAAGATGTTTGCTTAACTGAAAGTAAGATATTTGATTTATTTTCTGGTGATAAATATATTGAAAGATCTCTAGTGATATATTGCCAGTAAGTTGTTTTAGGAATTGTTTTATAATTTATTATTTCTCTATGTAAATGTGAAATTGTATTCTTCATGTTAGCATTATTATATGTAATTCCAAATAGCCAGTTTATAAATTTTGGGATACTCTTGAAAGAGGAATTGTTGATTATTCTGCATAGATCCTTAGAGTATATTAAAACACTCTGTAGTATTAACCAATCTTGAGATGTTAATCCACAAGTTGCCAATAAATATTGTGTATCCAAGACATTTTGATCTCTGATGCAATGTTGCCAACAAATTAAATTCCTGTGTTCCCAAGAAATAAAAACCTCCCTGTGTACCCTATCAGGATAGTTATTTGTAATGCTAAATGGGATTAATAGTGTAAACCAAAGTTTTATGTCCATATTCATATTAACAAACTTCCTGAAGACATTAAAAAGACGATTGATTAGATTTGAATTAGTAAGTTTTGCTATATATTATACTCAGTGAATACCATAATTTATTGATTTTGTCTGTTGCTGAGTGATTTTCTGGCAAGGTACTTTCATTTATTATTATGACTGAATGCATCAGTTTCCAGTTAGAAGATTAGTTGGGATTTATCCAGTCTATAACAGTTTTGAGGCTCTTGTCTAAGATTCAATATCTGGAAAATTTAGTCCCCCTTGTTCCCACTGCCTAATGTGATGTGAGAGTGCAAATCTCTGTTTCTTTTAGGAAACCATAGGAATTTTAACAAGAGTGAAGTTATTTCCTTAAGAAATTGTCTCTCAGGCAACAACAGAACAGCTTAGGCTACATATGTTATCTTTGGGGAGTAAAGCCATTTTATCAATTGAAGTCTATCCTCAAAAGTTATAACTGTGTTGTTCCACTTATTCACTGATGTTTTATTTATGCTAACAATCTTATTCTAATTAACATTTAGTATCTCTTCCATATCTTTACACAAAGCAATCCCTAAATTATTTAAAGTGGAAACTTGTTTGCCAATAATGCAGTTGTTATATACTTGTATTTCCATTTTTTTTGGTTCAGTAACAAACATTTTGATTTTCATTTATTAAAGTGAAGACTTGAAATCTTATAGTATTTTCCTGTTACTAAATAACATTATTTTAGAGCTGTATTGGTCATATATATCTATACCTTTTATCTTTGGGTTGATGCATATTAAGATAGCAAGTATCTCTATAGCCAATACAAATAAAATGGGTGACATGGGACAACCCTGTTTAGTGCCTTTAGTAAGCTGAATACCTTCATAGGTTCATAGATAGATACTAGGCTATCTGCCCAAGGGCATTTATAAGCCTAGCCCGTAAGTGTTGGCTTTCGCCACCCTATAAATTAGTTAGCTGCGCCTCTGTCAAGCAGAGCCATAGACGTGATCCCCGGGGTGTACTTTCTATTTCCCATCCACTCATCAAGGTTCTTCTTGAAGAGTAATATTGAGGTGTTTTGTCGTGCTCTGTCTAATGTAATTAGGGATTTTGTTCCAAAGCGTAGGGAGTCTCTGTGACAGGAATGTGTCCCTCCAGCATGTTCTATTTATTGTAGTGTCGAGGTTTAGCTCACTGGAGCGTGTACTTCGTAGTGACTTGGATTTCTTTAGGTGGAGCATGTCCATCAATTCCGAGTTGAACATGGCTTTGTAGGTTAGTCAGAGATCACCTCTGAGCAAGCGGTATGCCATTGAGTAAAGCCAGATTTTTTTTCAGTCTGGCTGCATATGGCATATGTTTGAGGCCTGTGATCCTCTTGGTGAGGTACTTCTGTGGTCTCTCCAGTTGCTGGTAGTGTCTTGTGAGGTACATCACAAAAGGGGCATTGTACTCTATGATGGGTCTGATGAGTGATGAGTATAGGGGCACTATTACCTCTTTATTTCTAGATGCAAACCCTTTAGTAATTAGATGGGCTACATAGAAGGATTTCCTAACTACTTTGGTGATGTGATTGTCAAACAAGAGATTACTATCTACCTGAGTCCCCAGGTCTCTTATTACCTCTCCTGAATTAAGGGGGCTGCCACCAATGTGGTAGTTTGTGGGAGTTTTGTTCTTCCCAAATAGGATGACTATGCATTTTTTGGCATTTAACTTGAGGCCATGACTTTGACACCATGTGTCAGTCTCGGTGAGACTCTTCTGGAGAATGTCCATGTCAGCCGGAGTGTCAATTATGGTTCCCAGCTTGCAGTCATCATCAAATTTGGTCAGCCATAGACCTTTTGTGTTTGCCTGTACTTCTAAGAAATATATGCCGAACAGTAGCGGGCCCAAGACTGAACCCTGGGGGACACCACTTGTGACTGGTTTAGAGCTGGACATGGATCCTGCTATTCTTACCGAGTGGGTTCTGTCTGTAAGTAGGCTGGCAACCCATCTCGTGACATAGGGGTTTATGTTTAGGCTGATGAGTTTGTCTATGATACCCGAGTCAGGAATGGTGTCGAAAGCCTTGGCAAGGTCTAGGTAGGCTGTATGAACCACCTTACCCTCGTCAATGGCTTTGGTGACTGTTTCGAAGAAGTCAACCAGGTTAAGTAGGCGTGATCTGCCCTTAACAAAGCTGAGCTGAGTTGGGTCAAGTGTTTGGAGGTCTCCTATGTCCTTGTTAATGAGTTCCATGATGATATGCTCCATAGCCTTTCAGACCAGGCTGGTCAGGCTTATAGGGTGATAGTTACCAGGGTCAGTTGTTGCTCCCCCTTTGTGAAGTGGAATAACCAATGCTGTGCACCATTCCAAGGGCACATAGCCTTTGGATAGTCTGAGGTTGAAAAGTTTCTTTAGGAGAGGGCTTAGTTCATCTTGCAGTTCATGCAGGATGCAACCTGGGACTCTGCCTGGCCCCACTGATGCTGTGTTTTTGGCTTTTGTCAGGGCTATTTTTACTTGTGCTTCTGTGATTTCAGGGATGCTGGACTCTTCGTGTATTACTATGGGTCCTTTTGGGGGTGATAGGGGTGAAGTTGGCACTAAATCTATCTGCCAGGATGTTGGTGATGTCCGTAGGTTCCATATATTTTGTGCTATTTCGCACCAGCTTGGCGCATATCTGTGATTTACCACTTAGATTCTTTACATAGTCATAGAAGGCTTTGTGGTTATCTTTCGAATCCTTGGCTATCTTTCTTTCGAATTTGCCTTGGAAGATTTTATAAGGGACCTAAGTTTTTTACTAATACTGGTCAGGGATGTCTTCCCTTCTTGGGATTTGCTTTTTTCTGGACTAGTTTCCTCCTTCTGTCATATAGTTTGTTGATTACCGGGGTCCACCAGACTGGTTTCCTTCTCATGGAGGAGTGAGTCTTGGTTTTACTAGGGATGGCACGATCCATACATCCTTGTAGGTGTTGATAGAGTGCATTTGTAAAGATTTCTGCATTTTGGGATGAGTTATCTCTAGGTGTGGGAGGTATGAAGCTACCCACCTCAGTCCTGAGCTGTGTGAAGTTGGCTTTCGGAAAGTTTTTCACTGAGGTTTCCTTGTGTGAGGGAGATGGTGGGGTGTGGACATCCAGTGTGATTAGTTTATGGTCATATCTAACAAGTGGCTGGTTTACCTCCGGTGTGGAGCATCTGTCGCTCATGTTGGTGATGACCAGGTCTAGTATGTTTCCACCTCTGGTTGGGGAGTTTACCAGCTGATCCAAGGCGTTTGAGTTGATAAATTCCAGGAATCGCTGGGCCTGGGAGTTAGTACTACAGTAGTTTTCTCAATTGATGGAGGGGTAATTGAAATCACCCAATATCAGGGTGTTTTGTAGGACCTTAATGTTTTCCAGTGTCTCCAGGAAGGTCGAGTGTGGATCCTGGGACATGGAGGGTGATCTGTAGCAAGCCACAAATTGCATTTCAGTTTTGCCTTGCATTAGTTGCACATGGATGATCTCTGTAGTATCATGTTGTGCCATTAACCTGGAGGTGTGGGTATCCTTGATGAATATGGATACTCCCCCTCCTTTTGTTGCTCGGTCTGTGTTCTGTGGCTAAAATGTGTGGTATGAGTTGTATCCCGGTAGTGCTGGTGTGCTCTCTGGAGCCTTAAACCAGGTTTCTGTTACTGCACAGATGTCAACATTCTCCATACTGAGGAGTGCTTCGAGTGTGTGCATTTTGAGATTTAAACTCCTGGCACTGAGTAGCATAACCCTCATTTTCTTGTTTTTTTTTTTTTGTTTTTGTGCTGGTTATGGTGGCCTAAGGTCCTATTTTAACATATGCTAAATTATTTTCATAAACCCTCTTTATAAGTGAACTAAAAGAGTGGGGAAATTCAATATATATTTAACATTTTAAATAAATAATCCCATCTTAGAGTGAAAAGCCTTCTCTATATCCAAACCAATTATCAAAGCTTCTTGGTTTTTCCTGTTTAGATAATCAATTAGAGTTAGCACCCTTTTAATATTGTCATGTGTATGTTTATTATATATGAATCCAGTTTGGTCATTATTATTTTGGATAATGGGATTTTTATTCTATTAACCATAATTGACATGAATATTTTATAGTCATTGTTCAGTAAAGATACTGTCCTATAGGAACTACAATAGTCAGGTTCTTTGTTTTCCTTTAAAATAGGAGTGATTAAAGAATATCTCTATGATGGAGGGATTGTTCCTTTTGTTTGAACTTCAAGTAACGTTTTATGTAGTAGAGAAGTTATAGATGTAGGAAAAAGTTTATATAATTCTATAATTAAACAGTCTATCATTGAGGCTTTATTGGAAATAATTTAATATTGTCCATAATTTCCTTCTGTGTGATTGGTTTTTGCAGCTCTGTCATCAATTCTTCAGGAATTTTATTTATGTTGGTGGATATAGCTTCTAGATTCAATTTTTCATTTGGAATATTTCCACTTTCATAGTGTTCTGTGTAATTATGTTTAAATGCATCCAGGATATCACCTATATCGGAGACTTTCTTTTTATTCTCCTCATGTAGGATGTTAATGGTATTATTGGTTTTAGATTGCATATTAATCTTCATAGATAAATTATGCAAGTGCTTAGGAGAAGCAGCATAAGAATATATTTTTAATCTTTCTATGGCTAGGTGGTTTTACGGGTTAATATTTCATTGTATTTTTTTATTTAGGTCTTCTATTTTCTTTTTGCTTTTAGAATAATTTGAATCCTTTTTGGATTTAAGTAACAAAAGTTGATTTTGCAATTCTTGCAGTTCCGATTACCATTTTTTAATTTTATTTTTGAACCAACTAAAGGTTTTGCCATATATATATATATATATATATATATATATATATATATATATATATATGGGTCTACTACCGTATATCAAAATTACACTATTTCAAAATACGATAGTAGTGTCCCATTAACGGGAAAGTGCACTTCAAATAAAGTGCACTTTTGCAAAAGTCACTAGAATGAACTAAGGTTTAGGGCTTGGGTAATAGATAGTGGATAGCTAGTAGGGCTATCCACTATCTTTAACCCAAGCCCTAACCCTAAGGTCTGTGACTACCGCACCACAGTGCAGGAAATTGTATTTCCTCCACTGAGCAGTAGTTACGGACCTATTTCCTGTACTGTGGTGCTGTAGTCACAGACCTTAGGGTTAGGGCTTGAGTTAAGGATAGTGGCTAGCCCTACTAGCTATCCATTATCCTTAACCCAAGCCCTAACTCTAAGAACCGTCACTACCTTACCACTGTGCAGGAAATGTCCCGTTCGACTTAATGACTTTCGCGAACGTCCACTTTCATTGAAGTGAACTTTCGCATTAGTGGGACATTGCTATCGTATTTCGAAATAGTGTAATTTTGATCTATGGTAATAAATCCATATATATATATATATATATATATATATATATATATATATATATATATATATATATATATATATATATATATATATATAGGCTTTTAGTGAATCCCATACCATAACTATATTAATTTCTGAAGTGTGATTAATGAACAGAAAAAAATGAAGTTCTGATAGTAACCATGGATTAAATTCTTTAATTTTTGTAATATAGGAAGGAATTTTGGAAGTAATAATTAATGGCTTAAAACCCATTTAAAGTTTCAGAGCAAGAGAATTATGATCTGAAAATGAACACAGGATTATTGAAAAAAGTTTTTTTTTTAATATAGATCTTGGGAAACATATATTTTATCAATTCTGGTTTGTGTACCAAATATATAGTCTTGATGAGAAACTAGTAATGAATTTGGTTTCTTTAGCATTATAAGTGTCTCTTAATTTAAATGTTTCAGTCCATTTTTTGAGAGATTTGCAGTGGGGAAAACATGTGGGGACTTCTTATTAGTAGTTTCAGAAACACCAGTAATACAGTTAAAGTCACCAACTATTATTATGTCACCTTTGAAATGAGATGCAATAAGATCCAAGTGTTTTTTAGCTGTCCCCACTCCAATACCAGGAAACCAGTATATGTTTACTAGTGTCCATATTCTATTATTAAATTTCAATACAACAATAGCTATAAGTCCATCTTTATCTACATATTTGTATGTAATTTCAGGGTTAATAAAATTCTTCTTCCATAGAATTGTTACTCCTCTAGTCTTTGATTTTTTTTTTTTAGTTTCTTGAAGAAAGACTACTTGATTTTAAATATTTTAACAGATTGGATCTCTTATTTGGGTTAGTTAAGCTATTAGTATTTAAAGATACCAATGTTAGGTATCATATCAAACTGTTTTTAAAGAATGAAACTATTATGTTATTCTTTGCTGATGCACAAGTCTTCTCCATTAATGTTAATACTATATTAATTTGTGAATTTCTAAATCATTTAATCAAAATATTTCTTTTATAAATACAAACTGAAAAAAACTTAAGTCAGGCTTAACAAAGATAAAAGATATTTAAGTAATAATGTATTAAATACAACTGATCTAATATAAACTTTAACCCATACCATACATGAAATGAAAATCATTCCTAGTCCAATAGATAAATATAAATCTGTTAGAATAACCCTCTTAACTTATCTCTCCATTTCATCTGAGCTCCATAAAGAAATAAAAGTTGTTTAAGGAGACTACTTTCTGAATGAAAAATGGTGTATAGCATTTTATTATACTCCTTATCAGGCATTGTTTTTTTTTTCTTTCTTTCTTTCTTTTGCTTTTTTTCCTAGTAAGTTATGTATCAATAGTAATATATTAAACCAAATGCAATGTTAATAAATAAATAATTAACCTGGTATATAACTTGAATATAAAAGAAAAAAGAAAAAATAGACCTTAGTAGTTTATGGTTCAAGAAGGTATACTAACATATTTCTTATAGTCTTTAATAAGACTGGTTAATCAATCTCCAGATTTAAGCCTGAAACACCTGATGATTGGACAGTAAAATTATATAATTTAAATTGCTTTAACAAATCATTTAATTCTAATAAATATTCAAATGCTCACAGTTAAGAAGACATAACCAATATATTTATAACAAATAGCGTCATATATATAATGTATAAATATTGAATGAAAGTTAAATTTTTATCTAATTCAAGTAATATTTAACTGTGTACTTTTATCAATAAACATATGTTCTGATTACAGTTTGCATGTCTACAATAGTCAATAAATAAAATTAGTGTATATAGAAGCATTTAGTTCATAAATTGTTTTCTGTTAGAGTTATACATGCATTATTATCTGCTTAATTTATACCTTTAGCAATTCTATTAGTATAAATATAAATAAATAGGTGACAAGCCATCAATCGTTATGACCAATGTATAACACTTCAGGTACTTCTAAAGATATTTGGACATCAATCTAAATCAGTGGTACAGCTGGTGGTTCCCACTTATTTACCTGTTAAATATAAGCAGTATTAAAATTTTTCACTGAGAGGGTTTTAGATGTATTTACAAGTTATGATGCATTAATAATGATCCAGTGTCCTTGCTGATGAGGACTAAAATATGTCGACAGTAATGCTATTATGCCAATTTCACCTGAAATTCCTTTTCACGTTTCTAATATTATTGCGAAAATATGATAAATTAACCTTATCAAGTTGAAAACAACTGCAGCTGAATTTCAGTATTAGATGCTTCTTAATTTAAACGACTAAAGGTACACAATTTGATTTGTCTCTGATTGCTTGATTTATTTCTGATGTTACCCTGTAAACTGTTCTGATAATAACACTAGTAAAAGAATCCTTTGTATGCAGTGATAACCTTGTGAAATGGTATGCTGAGGATAGTTTATAAGAAGGAGCTAGACCAGAGGAGAGTGATATAACAGACAGAGAAACTGTGTGTGTGTGTGTGTGTGTGTGTGTGTGTGTGTGTGTGTGTGTGTGTATTTGTATGGTGATCTCACCTGGCCAGTTATTTAAACTGTTTGGCTGATTAAGTTTTAGATATGCCACTTATAGTACTATGTGTGTCACTGACATGAGAAACATGCATGATTCGGACTCATATAACAGTAAAGCAGTGTTCCTCCTTATCTAAACAACCCATTAGGAGTTTCACATTGTGTCATTCAAGTACATATTACATTCACAAAATGTACAACAAATAAATGTCTTAATAATGCATGTTCCAAGACAGTTAACTAGTTAAGGAAATAGTGTACTTTTTATCCTTATGAGTGTTTTTAGGTGATAGAGCAGGTAAAATACAAGTTTTATTTGGTAGTGAGCAGATTTTATATAAAAAAGTTTTGTTAAATTGTTTCCATTATGATGACGAATTAACCGTTGTACAATACACTGTTTAAGCTAACCTTCCCCTCACTTCTGTGAAAAATTCAACAGCCAATCAGTGCTTTTGTTCTCTTTAGCCATAGAAGCCATAGTCGCACATCAGATCTTAGAGGCTGGATAATTCAAATAGCAGATTTGGTTCATAAACTGTCTCAAGCTTCAAGAAAGCTTCACCTCAAACAGCTATTAATCTCTCTTATTCTCCCACCTTTTTCTCTCTCTCTAATAAAGAACTATCAGACGCGGTAACTAGTGACCCGCAGAGATGATAGGCTGTCTGAGGTCTTATAAAGCGCATACAAGGAAACAGTTCATCAACATTTGCAGTACTCAAATGAGAACCAAACAAATTAAGCCAAGTCACAACCAACCAAAATACACAAAACAGCACAAACAAGAGGGAGCATCAGCTGCCAGTCAAATATTATCCACAGTGAAAGCAAGCATCCAAAACCCACAATGCCCCCCCCCCCCTCACTGTCCAATACAAGAACATCATTCTGATTCAGAAACATCAATACAGGAACATGTATTTCATCAACAATATCAGATCAGAATGAATAATACTTATGTATCACTGCATTCAGGTTTACTGACAGCTCCAACCCTCGATGTCAACACAGCGCGTCATGTCCTCACCATCCCCAGAACGAACGAGCATCCAAATGAAAACAAAAAGATAAACTCAACAGATATGCCCGGGCACACAGCCACACAGGCCAAGAGTCCACCACAAGTGACGTCCAAGCCTAATGCCAGCAGCCTTGTCAACACATGCTGGACACCATTTCAGCCAGAGCAAATCACTGTATACAATTAGCTTTCCTGTGATTTCATGGAAATGTATGCTAGTTGATATTACAACGTCTTAGGAAAGACTTTCAATTAATACAGTTCAATATGAAATGCCTACTCTAACTTTTTCTTTTATCCAGCTCGTATCCCTTAAGCAAACATATCCAGCAAGCAAGCGATGTTGCATTTAAAAATAGCTCACAATGCCAATCAGAATGCTGCTTAAGAGTTAAACTGTACAAGTTCACTGATAAAGCTTAAATACCAGCAATGATTTGCAGTGGCTAAAACGCACATGACGGAGAGTAGCAATTTCAAAATGTGGCCAAAAGGCAATAACTACTTAAAGGTGATAATTTATGTTAAACAGAATGCTTACAGAGATCACATGAAGTAGGGACCAGCACGTATGATTACACACAAAGACAACTTATAACAGAACAGTTATTCAATATCTAAATAACTAAATATTATAAGAAACAGAATAAAGCACTAAAATGCTACAAGAATAAGCTTTTTATTTTTTAAAAGAGTTAAGTCTATCCCTTTGTACTGACGTTGTACTGTATGTAGCGTATAGAAAATCTGATATTTGTATGTGTCCCACTTTGGCCATTTGAAAAGGTGGCAACCCTAAAGACAACTGTTTATAATAATTTTATCGTATATGCCTGCAAACAACATTTTCAGGAACAGTTCACACCCCCTTTGGTTCTAAGATGAATTACTTTAACAGTAATATTACAAGTCATAGCTAGTCACATATCCAATCATGACAGCACACAAGAACAGAATAGAATCAGTAACTGAGAAATTCAATACTAGAGCATAAAAAACCCAAGGGAACACCAGCAAATAAGATTTATTCACCTATTCTTAAAAAAAAAAAAAAAAAAAAAAAGATCAATCAATTTATTATTCATCTTTACCATTGAGCTTTTACTAAAAATGTTACTATTAATAGTACAGATCATTTATCTATCTATATATATATATATATATATATATATATATATATATATATATATATATATATATATATATATATATATATATATATATATATATACACATATATACACAATGCAATGAAAAGGTATTTGTCCCCTTCCTGAATTCTTATTTTTTTGCATGTTTGTCCCACTTAAATGTGTCAGATCATCAAACAAATTTAAATATCAGACAAAGATAACCCAAGTAAACACAAAATACAGCTTTTAAGTGATGATTTTATTTATTAAGGAAAAGAAAAACTATCCAAACCTACATGGTCCTATGTGAAAAGGTAATTGCCCCCCTTGTTAAGTCATGAAGTAACTGTGGTTAACCACATTTTTGGGAAAGCTG
The DNA here is from genome assembly GCF_019279795.1 of Protopterus annectens. NCBI lineage: Eukaryota > Metazoa > Chordata > Ceratodontiformes > Protopteridae > Protopterus > Protopterus annectens. The sequence continues at coordinate 134,477,876 of NC_056750.1, forward strand.
AGTTCAATTTCACTAGCCACACCCAGGCCTGATTACTGCCGGACCTGTTGAATCAAGAGATCACTTAAATAGAACCGGGCAGACAAAGTGAAGTAGGCCAAAAGATCCCAAAAAGGAAGACAGCATGCCATGATCTAAAGAAATTCCGGAGCAGATGAGAAACAAAGTAATTGACATCTATCAGTCTGGAAAAGGTTACAAAGCCATTTCTAAAGCTTTGGTATTCCAGCGAACCACAGTGAGAGACATTATCCACAAATGGGGAAAACATGGAACAGTGGTGGACCTTCCCAGGAGTGGCCGGCCTACAAAAATTACCACAAAAATGCAACAACGGCTCATCGAAGAGGTCACAAAAGAAACCAGAACAACATCTAGAAAACTGCAGGCCTCACTTGCCTCAGTTAAGATCAGTGTTCGTGACTCAACTATAAGAAAGACTGGGCAAAAATGACATGCATGGCAGGGTTCCAAAGCAAAAGCCACTGCTGGCCAAAAGGAACATAAAGGCTCATCTCACTTTTGCCAAAAAACATCTTGATGATCCCCAAGACTTTTGGCAAAATATCCTGTGGACTGAAAAAAACAAAAGTTGAACTTTTTGGGAGGTGTACATCCCATTACATCTGGCATAAAAGTAACACAGCATTTCAGAAAAAGAACATCATGCCAACAGTCAAACATGGTGGTGGTAGTGTGATGGTCTGGGGCAGCTTTGCTGCTTCTGGACCTGGACGATCTGCTGTGATTGATGGAACCATGAATTCTGCTCTCTACCAAAAAATCCTGAAGAAAAAATGTCCAGCCATCAGTTTGTGACCAGAAGCTGAAGTGCACTTGGGTTTTGCAGCAGGACAATGATCCAAAACACACCTGCAAGTCCACCTCTGAATGGCTTAAAAAAACAAAATGAAGGTTTTGGAGTGGCCTAGTTAAAGTCCGGACTTGAATCCAATTGAGATGTTGTGGCATAACCTTAAAAAGGTGGTTCATGCTCAGAAACCTTAAAATATCCCTGAATTAAAATAAGTCTGCAGTCTATTCTCTATCTGTAAAGCTCAGCACTTGTTCCTAAAGCATTTTTTAGTCAGGTAAAGCACTTCTATATTATACAAAGTACTTCACTAGCTTAAAACCTCCTTGAGTACCCACTTCCCTAAAGGTCCTTTCTGACTCAGTTACACAGCAAACTTTTTCATTTCTTCTAGCATGTCAAAGGGTTAGTTGCTAGCGTCCTCTCCTGCTCAGCTGGTGAATTGTTACAATACAACCCTCTCCTCCTCCCACAAAACACAAATACATGCAAGAGATGCAACTATATAGCCAAACTGGAGGCTGAGCTCTCTCAACTCAGGACTGGCAAAACCAGACAGGAGGAGAAGGTAACCACACACACCATAAACCCAGTCTCACATAGAACTATCACAACTACAAATCAAACACATAAACACACAAAGACATACTGAGGCACTGATCAAAAATCTACCAAAACAGCAGAGGCCTCCAAAGCAGACACCCAAACAACTGCCACCTCATGACATAACACAAGCAACACATAGATCACAAAGTCAGTGTGCAAATCAGTCACAGCCCTTAAGGCCAAACACAGTGCCAGACACACTTGTCATAGGTGACTCCATAGTCAGACACACTGACGTCCCACTCACCAGACTGAACAAGGAGAGGGTCACAGTAAGCTGCCTGTCGGGCGCTAGAATCCGCCACATAACACAAGCACTCAGGTCACTCCACAGCAAGCACAAGTATGACTCAGTCATTGTCCATGCCGGTGTGAATGACCTGAGCTCCCTGGACTACATAAAAGAGACATAAAGGAGCTCTCAGATTATGTAGCCCAGGCTGGTATGACCCTGACCCTGAGAAGTATCCTACCTTCACCAAGAATGATGCCACAATACAGAGACAAAATGATCAGTTTTAATAATTGGCTTAATTTCTGGTGTCATTCTAAGGATCCAATGTCTGTCTGCCTGAATGACATGCTTGGCAACGGCTTGCACCTTTCGGATATTGGCAAAGACTATAGTGCCTTTATTAGACAAGGCTCAAATTCTAAACCCACCACCCTAGAAAACAATAATGGAAAAAGCTGCTCAATGCCAGAAGTCTAAATCTCAAGATGCATGCCCTCGAAGCCCTCCTCAGTATGGAGAACATCGATGTCTGTGCTGTGACTGAAACCTGGTTCAAGGCTCCTGAGAGCACCCGGCACTATCAGGTTTTACCTCATATCATGCTCCGCCCCAAAACCCGGACCGTACCACAAAAGGAGGGGGTGTATCCATATTCATCAAGGATACCCACACCTCCAGGCTGGTGGCAACTCACGAAGCATCAGAGACCATTCCGGTGCAATTAACCATAGGCAAAACTGCTCTACAGTTTGTAGCATGTTACAGGCCACCCTCTCAAACTCAGGAACCCCACACAGCCTTCCTGAAGACACTGGAGAGTATAAATGTCTCTCCAAACACCATCATATTGGGTGACTTCAACTACCCAAACATAGACTGGGAACATTACTCAAGCCCAAAGGTTCCTGGAGTTCATAAACTCAAATGCTATGGAACAACTTGTCACCATTCCCACAAGAGGTGAAAATATACTAGACCTGATCATCACAAACATGGGGACAAAATGCTCCACACCGGAAGTATATCCCTCATTGGTGAGATCAGACCATAAACTAATCTCACTGGAGATCCACATCCCCCAACAAAAAGACCACAGTGAAGAACTTCTCAAAAGCCAACTTCACACTTAAGACTGGTGTGGTATCCTTCAAGGCCCCTGAGCCATTGGAAACCACAACCCACGCTGCTGAATCTCTTACAAATGACCTCCAGGATTGCATGGATCAAGCAATCCCAAATAAAATCAAGACCCTTTCCACCAAAGGCAAGCGTCCGATCTGGTGGACCCCAGCCATAAACAAACTTTACAACAAGAGGAGAAAGCTACTACAAGATAGAGAAAAATCCCTAAAAGGGAAGACAACTCTGATTAATTCTAGTAAAACATAAAATCATCCAAGGCCAACTTTGAGAGAAAAATCGCCAAGGACTCAAAAGACAATCATAAGGCCTTCTTAAACTCCCAGATATGCTCAGAATTAGTCCAAAATGATACAAAAATCACTGAACCCACAGACATTGCAAACATACTGGCAGACAGGTTCAGTGAACATTTCTCCCCTCCCTCCCCCAAAAGGAGAAATATCTATCACAGCAGAGTGTAGCCTCCTAATCATCTCAAATGCCCAGGTGAGAGCTGCTCTGCTACATGAACTCAATGAGGAACTAAACCCACACATAAGGCTGCTGTTTAATCTTAGCCTTACCACAGGATACGTACCCAAAGAGTGGCGATGGCAACTGTGGTCCCACTCCAAGGTGCTTCTACGGACCCTGAACAAGCCTGGTCTGCAAAGCTATGGAGAGGATCATAATGGAACTCATAAATAAAGACATAGGGTACCTACAGACATTGATCCTACGCTTTGTCAAGGGCAGATCATGCCTCTTGAACTTGGTCGACTTTTTGAAACAGTCACCAAGGCCATTGATGAGGGTAAGGCAGTTCACACAGTCTACCTTGACCTTGCAAACACAATACCCCACCGGGTATCATAGAAAAGCTCACCAGCTTAAATGTAAACCCATACGTCACAAGATGGGTTGCAAACTGGCTCAAGGACAGAACCCACAGGGTTAGAGTTGCTGGTGCCATGTCAGACGTGTCCCACAGGGCTCAGTCCTGGGCCCTCTTGTTCAGCATCTACTTTTCAGAAGTGCAGGCAAACATAGGAGGATTGTGGCTGACAAAGTTTGCAGATGACTGCAAGCTGGGCGCCATAGTTGAAAATCCATCAGACACAGATATCCTTCAGAGAGGTCTGATAGAAACGGATAACTGGTGCCAGAGCCATGGCCTTAAGCTAAATGCCAAAAAATGTATATTCGGACCCTTTGGTAAAAACAAGGTAACCCCATTAAGCACAGAAGAGGTTATCAGGGACCTGGGGACCCAAGTTGACAGTAACCTTTCTTTTGACACTCACATTGCCAAAGTGGTTAGGAGGACCTTCTACATTGCCTACCTGATTATGAAGGGATTCACATCCAGGTCAAGGGAGGTCATTGTTCTGTACTCTTCACTTATCAGACCAATGATTGAGTACAATGCCCCATTCGAATGTATCTTACCCGACACCTGCAGCAATTGGAAAGACCCCAAAAGTTCCTCACCAAAAGGATAAAGGCTCAAAATATGCCATATGCTGCCCGACTGAAGAAACTCCAGCTCTATTCAGTCGCATACCGCCTGCTCAGAGGTGACGACATACAAGGCCATGTCCAACCCGAATTAATGGACATGCTCCACCTCAAAAATCCAAATCCACCAGAGCCATAAGAGCAAGAGACTTAAACCTCAACACGGATATAAATAGGACGTGCTGGAGGGACAGATTCATCACCCAGAGACTCCCTATGCTGTGGAACAGAATCCCAGTCCATGTGAGACAGAGCACCTCGCTGGCTCTGTTCAAGAGGAATCTTGACCAGTGGATGGGAGATCAGGTTTACCCCGGGATCATCTCTGTATCACTGCTGGACAGAGGCACGGCAAACTAATGGGTATAGTATTCTTCAACCTAAGGGGTGGTGAAAGTCACACAACTCTGGCTAGGCTTATAAATGCCCTAGGGCAGATAGCCTAGTATGAACCTATGAACCTATGAACCTATAAGAGTGGCCAAAATACCTCAACAGCAATGTGAAAGACTCATTGCCAGTTATCACAAACGATTGTAGTTGATGCTGCTAAGGGTGGCACAACCAGTTATTGGGTTTAGGGACAAAACTAAGAAAATACAAAGCAAACTGGACAACCATGAAAAGTAGGGGGCAATTGCTTTTTTACATAGGGCCATGTAGGTTTGGATATTTTTTTTCCTTAATAAATAAAAATCATCACTTAAAAACTACATTTTGTGTTTACTTGGGTTATCTTTGTCTACAATTTATATTTGTTTGATGATCTGAAACATTTATGTGTGACAAGCATACAAAAAATAAGAAATCAGGAAGGGGCAAATACTTTTCCGTTGCACTGTATGTATGTGTATATACATATATATATATATATATATATATATATATATATATATATATATATATATGTATATATATATATATATATATATATATATATATATATATATATATATATATATATATATATATATATATATATATCTATGGGTCTACTTCAAATGATCGAAAGACCATTTGATCGAAACCCATTTGATCAAAAGTTCATTTGACCAAAACCAGTATTCAAGGCATAAAGCTGAGATTTGTCCCCCTCCTCAATGTCGTGCAACCCTGGAGTTGGTATATATAGTTAGGGGGGTGTGGGGGGTGAAGCCCCCACCCAGTTTCCTTTAAAAGAAGAAAATAAAACAAAAAGTACACCCCCCACACACCCCCTAACTAAATATACCAACTCCAGGGTCGCACAACATTGGGGAGGAGGACAAATCCCAGTTGTATGCCTTGAATACTGGTTTTCGATCAAATGAACTTTCAGTCAAATGGGTTTCGATCAAATGGTCTTTCAATCATATGAAGTAGACCCATATTTATATATATATATATATATATATATATATATATATATATATATATATATGTGTGTGTGTGTGTGTGTGTGTGTGTGTGTGTGTGTGTGTGTGTGTGTGTGTGTGTGTTTGTGTGTGTGTGTGTGTGTGTGTGTATGTGTGTGTATATAAAACAGAACTCACATTTCATTTAATATACCAGACACAAATCAAGTTGAAGTAGATGCTTTGAGAGATTTAGTAGGAACAGCTATTTTAGATTCAGTTTTTTTTTTTTGTCTTTTTGACATCGGTCCAGGAATTCTTGTCAGTGGCTCTGTTCAAGGAAGGAGATGACCAATCCATATCTTCAGGAATGGGTATGATATTGTTGCCTTTAATGAATAAGGAGGCTACTTCTAATTTGTTAAAAATTCTCATTTTGTTTGAATATAAGATTTTAATTCTGGCAGAAAAAGCAAGCTGTGTTTTAATGTTATTTTGCTTAAGTAGTTTCAATAATAGCCAAACTTTTTTTCCTCTGTTCCAGTACTCTAGAAGAATAGTCGTTATCAAATCTGATTAAACTTTGATTATATTTTAATGGACTGTTTTTAGTACTAGTTCTTTGTCCGTGTAGAATAAAATGTTATTACAATTGACCTTGGTGGTGTAGAAGAAGAAGAAATTGAAATTGGTTTTCTTTTAATGCATATGGGAGACCTTCTTTTAGTTCTAAAATTTCAGGGATCCATGAGTTTAAGAAAATAAATAATGTATTCACCTTCAACTTTCTCAGGCAACCCAAAAATTCTGATGTTAGTCCTTCTCTCCCTGTTTTCTAGATCATCCACTTTATTGAGAAGCCAGGTGTTTTGTTTGAGGATAAATTCTTTCTGGGTTTCTTCTTCCTTGAGAATTCTCTCAATATAATTTTAAAAAGTTTCTATGTTTGTTATTTTAGTCTGATGTTGTTAAAGTGTTGAATACATCTGTTTGTCTTTGACAGTTCTCTTTCAGATTTTGTAACTCTTTAAAATCATCCATTTTCAGTGACATTTCTTGTAAATTAGTAGACACCAATTGTAGTTCTCTTTTCAAAGCCACTTCAGAGTGAGAATTCTTTGAGTTACTCATCCCCACAAGTTATGAAAGTCTCCAAAATACTTTGACAGGAAAATATTTACGAAAATCCCCCAGTTTCTAGTTATATAGATTTAACCTTTATCAACCAGTTCTGGATATTTTTGTTAAAAAATAATTATTTTCTATATGTTATACTAGCTTTATGGAGCTCTGAAATTATGTTGTTTTCAGTTAGCCATTCAGGCTCCAGAAGTATATACCTTGATGGAAAAACAAGACAAGCCAGGACCTGTGGAAAAGAAACTGCCTTCAAAAGACATATTTCAGATTTACTTCAAAAAGAAAACATTTTCCAGTTAGCAGTGTATGACGTCTTGGTACTCTGGTTTCTGGCTTCCTTGAGAATGGATATCATCCAGCCTGTGAGGTTTTGGTACTGAGCTTCAAGTGAATGATAGATTTTTAGTGCTGAGTGAGAAGGTCCACTGACAGTGGCAATGATCTGATCTTCCCCTCAGTGAGTGTGAGCTGTAGGGAGAACCAGTGTTGTCTTGTCCAGTGTGGTGCAATCAAGATCATCTTTTGCCCATCTTTCCAAATATTTTGCAATATCCAGGGGAGGAGGGGCAATGGAAGGAAGGCATACAGAGAGTCCTGCCCAAGAAAAAGAGAAAGTATCCATCTACCACACCCATCTCTGAAGGATTTTGGAGCAGAACATCTTTTGTTGTATGTTCTGTATACACACACAAAGGTTTATCTGCAGCACACCACACCACACACATGGGCTAAGTAGAGAAAGACCTCTCTTTTTTAGCATCCAGTTATTTAAATCTAGAAGGGATATGCTCAGGTTGCCTGTTAGATTCTCCTTTTCAAAGATATCAGAGATTATTGGTAATAGCTGAAGTTTCAGGACTAGTTGTCAGAGCTTCCAAAGCAAGTCTGCACATATGGTAGGAGTGCTTGCCTCCCTTGCTTGTTTATGTATCACATGGCTGTGGTGTTGTCTGTCAAGATTTTTACTTGTCCCAGTTTCAGTATGTCTTTGAAAGCCTTCAAGGCTAAAATGAATGATATCATTTCCGTTATGTGCATACTTTGTTTTGACATATACCTGTACCATGTCCCTTGCACTCTTAGATTTTCCAGGTGAGGTCCCAGGCCAAATCTGAACTGTCTGAGGCATCTGGTATGTCTAGAGGTATTAAATGGGGCTTCTTTTTTTTTTTTTTTTGGATGTTTTCATGTCACCACAAGATCTCTCATTTTAGGCAAGGGAAGAATGGAATGATGATCTCCGTGGAGTGCTGGTCCTGAGACCAGCAGTTTTTTAGGAACAATTGTTTCCCATGTGGAGTTTGGCTATGGGATTATTAGGATGTAAGATGCCAAGTGCTCTAGAAGCCTCGGGAAATGTGAATTTGCTTGAGGTAGACTGTAAAAGAGAATCTTATCTTGTGGAAGGAAGGAAGACATTTTGTAGAGCAGAGTCCAGAGCTGCCTCCAAAAAGTTCTCAAGAGTGGCCAATCACAACTGAGACTTTTGAATGTTGAGGATGAGGCCTGAAAGTATTCCATAGTGGTTTGCATGACACTGTGGATCTGTTCCAAGGATGCTGGTTGCATCAGGTACCATCCAGATAGGGGTAGATATGCACCCTCTTTGGTCATGCAAATGTACCAAACATTTGCAGATAATTTGGGGTGTAGTAGATATGCCAATGATAACACTCAAAGTGGAATCACCTTGCTCTGAAGTGTAGGAACATTTCTGTTTTCCTGTGCAAAAGGAATATGAAGGTAAACACCACTGAAATTCAAGGTTATAATCCATGCTCCTGTCCTGATGAGAAATAGAAGCTTGTGCAGGATGAGCATTAAGAAGTTGGGTACCATTAAAATGTGTTCAGTCTGGAAAGGTCCAGATTGGCTCCCCATAATTCTTCCTTTCTGAGGACTGACAAAAGTGTTGAATAGAATCAAGTCTCTTCTTATTTTGGAGGAACTAGTTGAATAGATCCTTGTTGCAGCAGGCCCTCTTTCTGATTGGGCATGAGGTGCTTTTGTTGTTTGGATACTGAGGGTATTCCAAAGAAAGGAAAAATCCTGCAGAATTCCAATAAGCAACTTTCTTTTATCGTTTGGAGCACCCACTTGTTCTAGGTGAGTTGTTTCCAGCCTTCTTCTTAGCCTTTAGGGTAGAGGAGAGAGGGTTGGCTTTGGGATGGGACTTTTGGGTAGATGGGCGGGAGGTGTTTATAATAGTCAAAGCTGTTTCCTACTGGGTCTTGGGTGCTTAGACCCTCCAGATCTAGGGCAAGAGTCTTGCTGCAACTTTTTATGAAACTTGGTCCTTTTCCCATTGGAAAGCTTTGTTTGTCTTGTCTGGAGGGCAGGGCCAAGACTTAAAGGACAGTATCTGATACACGTAGAAGTTTCTTGCCAGATTTCATAGTTTTTCTCTTCTGATGGAGTCTCTGGAACACTTTCTTAACAGGAGTCTCCAAGGATGTATTAAGGAGTTCAGCTTTAACATGCTGAGAGGGGTTGATTCCTCAACCAGGCATACTTCCTAGGCATAAACCCCACAACTGCTGCTTGCATGAAGATCCTGTAGCATCATAGGCACATTTGATGGAGTGTCTGGATAACTGGAAGCCAACGCTGGCCATGTAAAAAAGGAGATTAATTAGGTAGAAGTTAAACAAATAAAAATTGCAGTGATGGGTAATGTTGGTATAATGGTTACGATCTGTACCTTGCAGATATAAGGTAGAGGGAGTGAAGGGTTTTGTGTGAAGACTCCACCACATGTAGTGTTGCAACATGATGGACCAATGGGTCCCTGGATTAAGGAGCAGTAGGTAGAGTTGGAGGCATCTGAAGATTTGCTACATGGTAATGCTCTGGACCCTTCTGCAGGACACCAGTATAAATGCCCTGTTGAAGTTATACAGCAAGGGAAGGAGAAAGAAACCATAGCAACTTTGACAGCAGGTAAGGTCACAGCATGATGGGCTAATGGGTCCCCATATGGAGGAGGAGTAGATAAAGTAGGTCGCATCTCAAGAAGAAAAAAAAGAAGAAAGATGTTCTTGAACTTTCTGTGAAGTGCTCACATGAAATGGAGCAAAGGAGATGATCTAAGAGAAGACCTGCTAGTTTTATAGAGATGGATAAATATATTAAGACAGATGAAAGTAACAGAAGATTGGTAAAACAGATGAACATAGTAATCAGGAATATTAAACAAAACTCATGATATAAGTGAAATAAACAGGATATATTACTGTGCAGCTAAACTAAAATAAAAGGTAATAAAATAAAGAAGAGAACAAAAAGAATGCCATTATGGAAGCAGCGAACAGAGAAAACTATAAAGCAATTAAGACAAGAAGCATCACTGTTAGAAAAATGTAGAAAACAGAACAAATCATCAAGAATACTTTGAAAGACAGACATGGTAAAAGCAACACACAGTTTCAAAACAGACCAAGAATTATCACACACTGTTTCAAATAATAATCTAAAATATCTGCTCAAGCAAAAAAAATTTAGAAGATATGCAGAAAAATATAAAGGAAAATAAGTAGTTTGTTAATGACCCCAAAAGGTTTTATTGAGAACTGGGAAACAAAGCAAAAAGAATAGAAAAACCACCAAAAAAGAAATAGGTGAAGTACTTATGAAGATCTTGTTGAACATAAAAATGCTGAATGGATAGAAAAATTAACCCCTGGATTTATGAAGCTCCATGCAAGAATAAGGCTATACTTGCACGGAGTGGTTTGTGTCCGTGTAGGATAGCAGCGTGCCTTGCATATACATGAAGGCACGCTGCTATCTAAACTAAACATACATGAACCAGGAACGAGTGCAGGGGGCGTGTGTCAGTAATCCCAGCACTTGAAACACGCCCCCTTCACTCTGAAAGTGTCGTACTGCACTTTCTGACACGGATGAGTATCAAACTATATAATATTAGATAACCTTACCCACAATGAGAGGCTTAGCCTTAAGAAACTGCAGGATGATTCAACCATCATCATCAGACCAGCTGACAAGGGTGGTAGGGTCATTGTTATGGATATGCTACATTATAATACAACCATGGAAAGTATGTTGCATGATAAATTTTATGACGTGATTACGGTGGATGTTGTCAGTGATATAATTAGGTATGTACATTGTACTTTATTGGATATTTTTCAGAGCAATTTAATTGGGAAGGAATTATATGAATACCTTTATATCCAGACACTTGTTATACCAGTTATAAATGGGCTACCTAAGATACATAAAGATTCCAAGGATTCACCCATGAGACCAATTGTTTCTGGTCGTGGGTGGGTCACTGAACATTTATCTGTCTATATAGAAAAATATCTAAGACAAGTGTTGAATAACAATGTCTTTGTACTTCGAGACTCTAAACAGTTTTTAATTGATCTCTATGACTGTATCAAACAACAAGGGAACATAGTTGATTGTCTTTTTGTAACATTTGATGTTCAGTCCCTATTCACAGTCATCCCTAATAGATTAGGACTTACCCATGTATTAGAATATTTGAGGGAACATAGTGGTTATGGAGAAGTTAAAATTGATTTGATAGTACACTTTCTAGAACTGGTCCTTGAAAACAATCTATTCATGTTCAGAGATGTTTTTTATAGGCAATGTGATGGTGTAGCTATGGGCACACCCTGTGCGAACAGCTATGCCAACATCTTTTTAGCCTATTGGGAGGAACATGTGTTGTTCCGTGAAACATTGTTTGGGGAGCATGTAGTGTTCTATCGGCGTTTTGTCAATGACCTTTTTGTGCTATGGAGAGGGACACCAGTACAACTGCAGTCCATGCATACCTTGATGAATAGTTTAACTACTTTCCTCAAGTTTACCATGCATTTCTCTGACCATAAGATCGAGTTTTTAGATTTATTTGTGGAAAGGTTATCCAATGATATTATAAATACTGGAGTATACCGTAAGGCCTGTCATTGTAATTCACTACTCATGAGAATGAGTATGCATCCACCATTTATATTCAGGAACATCATGAAAGGGCAGGCAATTAGGGCCTCTAGGCTGAACCCTATGGATATAGGATTTGCCAATGAATCAGATAACCTGAGAAAGAGGTTAGTGGAAAGGGGCTACAATGAGAGTGAGGTCAATCAGTATTTGGATAAGATAAATAATTTACGTTCAACAACAGCTAGGCCGTACTTTAGACCGATGAATCCAAATAGTACAGGGGTGGGAAAGATTGAATCTTGTGTCAAGTTTCCGACTATTTATTCATCAGATCAGCCTGATATCAGAGAGATTGTTAATAAGTTTTGGTATGTCCTGCAGGTTGATGATGACCTAAAGCAGATAGTGGGGGAAGCCCCACGTTTTCTCTTTAGGAATAAACACAACTTAAAAAGGTTGTTGTGTTATCCTAGATTGGACAAACGTCCTACAGAAATCGGTTGTACTAGACCGTGTGGTCACTGTAACTTCTGCCCATTTATTGATAGTAACGTTGAGTTTTTTCATCCGGATTTAAAAAGAGTATTTCATACCACTGTAGAAGCTAACTGTATGACTGTTCATGTGGTCTATTTAGCAGTGTGCCAGATGTGCTCCTCCTTTTATGTGGGTAAGACCAACCGCCCGCTTAGAGATAGGATGAGAGAACACAATTATCATATTAGGAAAGGCACACTACACAACGCTTTAGCTAAACATGTTGCTACGAATGGCCAGGACCATGAATTTCTTTTCAGAGTGTTAGAAGTCATCACCCCAACTCCTAGGGGAGGTGACGTTAGGACGTTTACTGAGGGCAAAGAAAGTGACTGGATAATAATATTGAGAGCAGATAGGGGTTCCGGATTAAATGAAAGGGCGTCTATAAAACCGAGGTTGAGGCAGCGTAGACATGTAAAATGATAGTAGGTCTTAACAATTACCCAGTATATATTCTTTTTTATATATATATATATATATATATAATGATGAGTTCTATTTATCATTTTTTATGTATTAGTACATTATATATAATTTTCACATGTCATGCTGCTATGTGTCTTTGTGTTTTCATGTTTTTAAGGGTTAGGATGTTCATTGAAAGGAAAAGGCTGTGTTTTGACAATATTTACATAAACTGGTAGGGGAACAGTGGTCCCAGGTCCAGTATGAATGAGTCATTCTTTATATATATGGCAGTATTTACAATAAGCCTTTATTTTGTTTTTATTTTTTTATTTTTTATTTTTTATTTCTTATATATTTTACAGGAGATGTAAGCTATTATATGTGGATAGGTTTTTTATTTGTGATATGTTGCACCTTGTAACCATTTGTAATATGTTGTGACTTTAAGCAGAAGCTTGAGTTAAATTGATTTTCATGATTGGTTGATTATTTCTATGGTTTTTGTTATATATATTGTCTGTTAGGAGGTTTAATCATGGATCTGATGAAGCTGCTATAGTGAAAGCGCTTATCCGTTTAACCTTATTTGCATTAAACTACATCAGTTTTATAACTGGGACTGTTATTTTTTAGAAATTTTCATCTTCACTTTCACTTCTGCTCAGCACTTGGTTGATGTTATATAATATTAGAGCCTGGCTCTAATATTATATAGTAAACGAGTATCCACAGACACTGAAATATAAATAGCTAACATTTCAGTGTCTGCGGACACTGAAAATAAAAAAAAACACAAACACCTATAGAAGGCAGCAGCCAACACCCCCAGTGTATGCACTCTTGCCCTACATGCATGGAAGCAGTAGAGCAAGAGGAAAGGAGTAAAAAAATAAAAAAATGGAATAATATTTTTTCATGAAATAAATCCGAAGTTTAAGCACCGCGCAACTTGTTTGCATGGCACGCCACTATGTTTAGCCTGGCTGAAATCCTGAAAATGATAAAGTACTACTGTGATAGAAAACATCATCAAGCTGCTGTAGCATAGTGGTACTGCCATGGTATAGCATGTAGAACATGCTCAGTTCAAATCCCCCCTCTGCCAAATTATTTAATAAACTTTTTAGGAATTTGAATGATAGATGTCAATCATATGTCTCACTTATAGTACAATAAGGGTGGGAATATGTAAAATATAAATGTAGAAAACAATTTATAACTTTAATGAAAAGAAAAAAATAGATTTAAGCAATGCTTTGCTAGTGTAAGCATTGTTTACCTGCATTCAGCTCTGCTTAGCTGGTGTAAGCATTGCTATGCGGATTTGCATGGAGCTAAGCATAGTGCAGCATATTAAAACTGGCCAATCATGAAAAAGTGCAGGAAAACAGCCCTATTTAAACCACACAGGTGAGAATATAGCCATAACCATTTGGGACTGCAAACAGCAGGACCGAAATGGCTGGGGTTGGAGAAGGAGTGTGCTTCCAAGAGCAATGTTGGGGCATCCAGGAGTCCAGGATCATGGTTGGGCTCCTAGTTAAAAAACATGATGGCAGGCTGCTGCAAGGCCATTACCAGTGCTTGCAGTACAAAGCTGAGGCCTGGGACCAACTTACACATGATCTCACCAGTGCCACTGGCATACTCTGGACTGGTGAGCAGGTACGTCATCACCATAATGACCTGAAGCAGAGGAGGGGTGCACTCTTGGACCAGTGGATCCAAGAAGCCCGAGCACAAGATGTCCCACCTGTCTGTAAGTATGCAGTCTTATGCATCTCTAAGTATGGAAAAAGTTCAACTTCTGACTGCAGGTGTGATTAATGTGTGATGTCTCCCCATAGAGCTACTGCGGAGAGGTCCCAGAATTTGCAAGCTCATCCACAGTGACTGGCTCAGCTGCATCGGCAGTATGGCAAGTACAGAATACTCCCTACTATTAGCAGTAATAAATCAAAATTATAGTAATGGTAGTACTGCTTGTATATATAATTGTGCTGTAAAAGTCAGGAATAAATGCTTGTGTCAGGGTGCCAGTGTTACAATGGAGTGTTCCCAGCTGCTGTGTAATATAGATATCAGTAGCAGACAAGGCACAATATGTAGGAGAGGAATATTAGAATATGTATGAGTGTGTCTAAGGGAACCTGCCAAGAAAGTGCCATGTCAGGGCTGCTGTAACAGTTAGAAATGAAAAGCATTCCCCTGTGCAGATCATGCAGGAATAGTAATAGTGGAGTTCTGAGTCGTACACAGATATGTATGTCAAAACTAATAAAGGTGATTCGAAACACTGGTGTGTGTCATCTGACTTGTACCTGATAAATAGAAATGTGTATGTCCTGCAGAATGCATTAACTGAGGTGAACTGATTTAACACTGCTTGTCTGCAATCTTTAGAATGGGAATGTCAAATAACTGGAAAAAAGCAACAGTACTTTACTAGGAAATGTTCACCCAGACTCTGCTATGCTTAGCTGTAAAGGAAAAGTTAGTTTGCTTTTTATTTGTTGTATTTTGTATTACTTTATTGCCTTTTTATATTTTCAATACTGTGATTTGTTTTCTTTACCTTGTGTTTTACTTGTAGTCTGCTTTTAACTGCATATTAAAACTTTAAAAGAGACCACAGCTCTGTCTCTTGTGAGTCAGGCATAACTTTTTCCCACTCTCCCACCCTGTTACTATTCTGTTCTTAAACACCACTGTCTTTCTAGTTGCCTGCCTCTTATGTTAATTTGACCGTATATCTCATTTCCTCTCTGCTTTCACTGGCCTGTGTGAGTCTGCACAAAAATGATAATTTTGTGAAATCACTCCCCTTCAACTATTTAAATTTATTGGCCATCTTATTGTCTTCCATAGTACCAGAATACAAAAGTGACCACCCCCTTTCAATCTATCTTGTGATTTTAAAAATAGCGACTCCCCACTAAAACTTAATTTTTTAGACAGGTAAAACTTAAGTTACCTGCTTTCAAATCTAACTTCTCTAGTGCACACTGCAGTGTTTAGGGTAAACAATTTTTTTTCATCTTACCTTTAAGCATCCCTGTGACTAGCACTTGCTAAAATACCTGCTGGAAAGCACTAGGAAGCCTTAAACTGATACAAGCACTCAACTCTCCTTGTTAATAAGGAGAAATTAATAATAGGCACTAAGCCTATAATTGCAAAGTAGCTTGCTAAGGTAAGGGAAAACAACTCCTGTACTTTGCAAAAAAGAACCAAACCAGGCATGTCCAAGGGTCAGCTTATGGTGATTTCTCCTGTCCACCTGGTGAATCTGGGCATACTGGGGCAATGCAGCAATTGTCTCATGCACACAGACAAACCTCACCTCCTACCACCCAACACTACAACCTGTGAGAGATGCACTTACATAGCCAAACTGGAAGCAAAGCTCTCTCCACCCAAGATTGTGCTAGACAGTCAAGAGGAGAAGGTTAACACCCGCACTAAAACTCAAGCAACACATAGCCCTTCTAAACCCACACCACCAACACCCACACACAGCAACACTAAATCCACATATGTGGAGGCCCTTAACTGTAACCTTCCCAAGCAACAAGGACCTCCGAAGCTGAAACATAAACAAACACCAATCACAAACAAAATGTCACATAGCTCACAACACCAGTGTGCCACCCAGCAACAGCCCCTAAGGCAAGACAATGTACCTAACACTTTAGTCATAGGTGACTCTATAGTCAGGCACACTGATGTCCCACTCACCAGGCTGAACAAGGAGAAAATTACAGTCAGCTGCCTGTCGGGTGCCAGGATCCGCCACATAACACATGCACTCAAGTCACTCCACAACAAGTACAAATATGACTCTGTCATTGTCCATGTTGGAGTGAATGACTTGAGACATACCTCCCTGGACTACATGAAAAGAGACAAGAAAGAGCTCTCAGATCATGTGGCCCAGGCAGATATGACCCTAACCCTGAGTAGAATACTGCCTTCACCCAGAATGATACCACAATATAAGGACAAATTGATTGACTTCAACAATTGGCTAAGCTTCTGGTGTCATTCAAAGGGGATCCAGTATCTGTCTGCCTGGGATGACATGATCGACAGACCACGATGCTTTGCCAGAGATGGTCTGCAGCTGTCACCCCTGGGGTTCAGGTTACTGGATAAGGCTCTTGCCACCCCTATAGTGCCTTTTTTATGCAAAGTTCAAAGAACAAAACCACCACCATAATAGGTACAAGTATGCAAAATCTGAAGGCAATGCTACTCAATGCTAGAAGTCTAAACCTCAAAATGCACTCTCTCAAGGCACTCCTAAAAATGAAGAACATCGATATCTGTGCAGTAACTGAGACCTGTTTCAAGGCTCCAGACAGCATCCCTGCAATACCAGGCTACAACTCTTTCCACACTTTTCAGCCACCAAACCAGGATCAAAACACTAAAGGTGGAGGAGTGTCTATATTCACCAAGGATATTCACACCACCAGGCTAGTTGCCCAACACAATGCATCTGAAATTCTCCAGGTGCAACTAACACTAGGTAAGACTGCAATCTAAATTGTAGCTTGCTACAGATCCCCCACCATGCCCCAAAATATTCACTACACCTTTCTAAACATACTGGAAAATATTAAGATACAACCAAACACCCTAATATTGGGTGACTTCAACTACTCTGCCAATAATTGGAAAAACTACTCGTGTACCAACACCTTTGCCCAATTTTTCTTGGAATTCATAAATTCCAATGCCCTTGATCAGCTTAATCCATTGTCCCACCAGGGGCTCCAATATCCTAGACCTGGTCATTACCAACATGGCAAATCGATGCTCCACACCTATGGTCACCCCCTCGGTGGTCAGGTCAGACCATAAGCTAATCACCCTTAACTTTCACATCCCACCCCCACCCCCCAGTAAGGAAACCTCCATAAAAAACTTCTCCAAAGCCAACTTTATGCTACTCAAGTCAGAAGTGACAAACTTAATGACACCCATGCAGAAGGGAACTGAAAGTGCAACTGCTGAGTCCTACACTAAGGCACTGTACGAGCACATCCACTCATGCATGAATTGTGCCATCCCAAATAAAACCAAGATGCTCTCCTCTAAAAAAATGAAGCCAATCTGGTGGTCCCCTGCCATAAACAAACTTTACAACAAAAGGAAGAAACTGTTGCAGAAAAGAGGAAAATCCCAGGATGCAAAAAACTCCTTTACCAGCCTCAGTAAGAAGCTGTGATCCCTCATAAAATCCTCCAAAGCTAGTTACAAAAATAAAATTGCCAAAGATTCCAAAGACAACCACAAGGCATTCTATAACTATGTCAAGAATCTAAATGGCAATGCTCAGATCTGCTCTGAGCTACAACAGAACGGCATTAAATATACTGATCCCAAGGATATTGCCAATATCCTGGCAGATCGAGTCAGTGCCAACTTCACCCCCCTCTCACCCCCTAAATGGCCCATCTCAATACTGGAAGATTGCCAAATTCTGGTAATAACTGCCACACAGGTAAAAAAATGCACTCTCCAAAGCTAAGAATACAGCATCCATGGGACCAGATGATATCCCAGTCTGTGTACTACATGAACTGCAAAATGAACTGGCACCTCACCTAAGTGTCATGTTTAATCATAGCCTCACCTCAGGCTTCATGCCCACTGAGTGGCACACAGCTACAGTTATCCCTCTCCACAAGGGGGGATCCACCTTGGATCCCGGGAACTACCATCTCATCAGTCTGACGAGCCTGATCTGCAAGGACATGGAATGTATTATCATGGAACTTATAAACAGAGATATTGGCAACCTTCAAACACTGGACCCCACCCAGTTTGGGTTCGTGAAGGGCCGATCTTACCTCCTGAACCTAATTGACTTCTTCGAATCAGTCTCCAGAGCCGTGGATGAGGGTAAGGCAGTCCACACAGCCTATCTGGACCTCGTCAAGGCCTTTGACACCATCCCCCACTCTGGAATCATAGATAAGCTTACTAAGCTGGGAATTAATCCCTATAGTTTCATAGTTTCATAGTTTAGTACTAGGCTATCTGCCCTGGGGCATTTGTAAGCCTAGCCATAGTGATGTGGCTTTCGCCACCCCATAAAATGGTACAAAAATGCACAGAATAGATTTAGAATACTGTGCCTCTGTCTAGTAGTGACACAGTGAAGGTCCCCTTATATAATAGAATTAGTTTACTGTGCCCCTGTCTAGTAGTGGCACAGATGTGACCCCTGGGGTAAACTTACGATCTCCCATCCACTCATCAAGATTTCTCTTGAAGAGAGTCAGTGAGGGGCTCTGCCTAACATGAACTGGGATCTTGTTCCAGAGCATGGGAAGCCTCTGGGTTATGAATCTATCCCTCCAGCATGTCCTATTCATACTTGTGCCGAGGTTTAAGTCTTTAGCACACGTGGTTCTGATGGATTTGGATTTTTTGAGGTGGAGCATGTCCATCAGTTCCTGATTGGACATGGCCTTGTACGTCAGGCAGAGATCACCTCTGAGCAAATGGTATGCTACTGAACAGAGCTGGAGTTTCTTTAGTCTGGCAGAATAAGACATATGTTGGAGACCCATGATCCTCTTGGTGAGGTACTTTTGTGGTCTCTCCAGCTGTTGCAAATGCCAGGTGAGGTACATACCAAATGGGGCATTGTACTCAATCATGGGTCTGATGAGGGAGGAGTATAGGGGTACAATGACATCGATGGATCTGAATGTGAATCCCTTCATGATAAGGTGTGCAAGGTAGAATGTTTTTCTAACCACTTTGGCAACATGGGTGTCAAATGAGAGGTCACTGTCGACTTGGGTCCCTAGGTCTCTGATTACTTTTTCCATACTCAGTGGGTTGCTGTCTATGTGATAATTTGTGGGTACTTTGTTTTTCCCAAAGGGGATGACTATACATTTTTTGGCATTTAGTTTAAGGCCATGACTCCGGCACCAGTTGTCCGTTTCTGTGAGGCCTTTTGTAGGATGTATGTGTCCGCTGGTGTATCGACTATGGTGCCTAGTTTGCAGTCATCTGCGAACTTTGTCAGCCACAACCCTCCCATGTTTGCTTTAACATCTGAGAAATAAATGCCGAACAAGAGGGGTCCCAGGACAGATCCCTGTGGGACACCACTTGTGACTGGCTTTGAGTCTGACATTGCTCCAGCGATTTTAACTTTATGGGTTCTGTCCTTTAGCCAGTTTGCAACCCATCTAGTGACATAAGGGTTTACATTTAAGCTGTTGAGCTTATCTATGATGCCTGAGTGGGGTATTGAGTCGAAGGCCTTAGCCAAGTCCAGGTAGGCTGTATGGACTACTTTGCCCTCATCAATGGCTCTAGTGACTGTTTTGAAAAAGTCAACCAGGTTCAAAAGGCAGGATCTGCCCTTTACAAAGCCGAACTGGGTGGGGTCAAGTGTCTGTAGGTCCCCAGTGTCTCTGTTTATGAGTTCCATAATGATTCTTTCCATAGCTTTGCAGACCAGGCTGGTTAAGCTTATGGGGCGGTAGTTCCCTGGGTCTGTAGAGGTACCCCCTTTGTGGAGTGGGACCACTGTTGCTGTACGCCAGTGTTCAGGTACATATCCTGTAGTAAGGCTAAGGTTAAATAGCATTTTTATGTGCGGGCTTAGCTCCTCTTGGAGTTCACGTAGCATGCAACCCAGGATACCATCAGGTCCCATTGATGCTGTGTTTTTAGCTTTGCTGAGGGTGGCTCTTACCTGGACATCTGAGATGACAGGGAGATTACATTCAGCTGGGATAAGTATTTCCTCTTTTGGGGGTGAGGGAGGGGAGAAATTTGCACTGAACCTGTCAGCCAGAATGTTGGCAATATCTGTGGGTTCTGTGTATTTTTTGTTGTTGTGAACTAACTCTGAGCATATCTGAGGGTTTCCGCCCAGGTTTCTAACATAGTTGAAGAAGGCTTTGTGATTATCTTTAGTGTCCTTAGCGATTTTTCTCTCAAAGTTGGCCTTGGATGTTTTTATGAGAGAACGTAGTTTTCTGCTAGTGTTGATCAAAGATGTCGAACCCACACTGTAAAAGTAGCTGACTCCAAATCTAGCTCCAGACAAGTGACAAGTGGAGTACCTCAGGGTTCAGTCGTGGGACCACTCTTGTTTCGCATCTACTTCTCTGAAGTACAGGCCAATACTAAGGGACTCTGGCTAAGAAAGTTTGCAGATGACTGCAAACTGGGAGCCATTATAGAATCCCCAAATTATGTGGATACTCTACAAAAGGGCCTTACAGAAACAGATGCTTGGTGCCAGAGCCATGGGCTCAAGCTCAATGCCAAGAAATGTATAGTTATCCCCTTTGGAAAAAAAACATGTACCCATGAATTGCCATATAGGTGGCAGTACACTAAACACCGAAAGTGTGATAAGAGACTTAGGGACACAGGTGGACAGTGGTCTCACCTTCGATAACCACATCGCCACAACAGTCAGGAAATCCTTCAATGTGGCACACCTCATCATTAAGGGCTTTTCATCCAGAAAAAAGGAGGTCATTGTCCCACTGTACTCATCCCTCATTAGACCCATTATAGAATACAATGCCCCATTTGGTATGTACCTCTCAAGACACCTGCAACAACTGGAAAGGCCGCAGAAATACCTCACTAAAAGAATCACAGGCCTAAAGCAGATGCCCTGTGCTGACCGCCTTAAAAAACTCCAGCTATACTCTGTTGCATATCGTCTACTCAGAGGCAATCTTTGCTTAATATACAAGGCCATGTCAAACCCAGAGCTGTTGGACATGCTACACTTAAAGAAATCCCAATCCCTCAGAGCCACATGCTCCAGGGATCTAAACCTTGTCATCACAATAAACAAAACATGCTGGAGGGATAGGTTCCTGACCCAGAGACTCCCCAGACTCTGGAATAGATTGCCCATACATGTCAAGCAGAGTGCCTCTTTGGTCCTCTTCAAAAGGAACCTTGATGATTGGATGGGAGAAAGGAAATTCACCCTGGGGATCACGTCAGTCGCCCTGCTAGACAGGGGTCCAGGGAAGTAAATAGTGTGGGAAGAAATAGCCAGGGAATTGTTATGGCTAGGCTTGTATAGGCCCTAGGGCTGATAGCCTAGTACCAACCTATGAACCTGTGTAAGCCCTTTTGTAAAAAATTATTTCCTCAGACACATCATAACACTTAAGAAAAAACTCAGTTTTTATACCATACCTAATCAACACAGAGCAATTTCTCTCCAAAATATTTAAAGATACATACATATTTAAAACCAATATTCATTCACATAATAAATCAGTTTAACATACATTACAAGTTTAATAACATGCTAAAAGATATAATTATAAAAAGTTTTTATAAAACATATACCATGTAAACTCATTTCTTAATATTCTTATTTCTTAAGACAGGTAAGAGGGATAGTGTATCATTCATCTCATACCCTCTATGGGCACCGAGCCTAAAAATCCATTTCAGTTCTGTTAGTTCTGTGTCATTTACTAAATCACCAAGTCTTTCATTGGCATATTGTACATGAAGTACTTGGAATAAGAATGTGTGTTAATTCCCCATAGATATAGTATGTTTAGCCAATGCACTATATTCTTCTCTCCTTTTTGTGCAATATAAATGGCCTCTAATCCTAGTTTTAAGATGGCGGTTGGTTTTTACCAACATAAAAGTTATAACACATCGCAGGAGGCTAAATAGACTAAGTCTTTACTGTTGCAATCGGCTTTAGCTCTAATCTCCCATAAATATCTAGTTTCGGGGTGCCTAAAAAACCTAGATGTATCAATATATTCACAGTAATTGCACTTGCCACACTTCCTTGTGCCTCTTTGCAATTCATGGGTGATTACATTAGACCTCGAATAACACAGTTGCTGATTAAGACTTTTATTGTTTTTATATGTAAATTTAGGCTTCTGCCCTACCAATCATTCAGTTTGATCACCAACTAGTAGAATGTGCCAATTCTTATTTATAATACTTTTCACAATACCTATTTCCTGAGTATATGAAATGACTAGAGGGATTCTTGTGTCTATGGCATCATCTTTATCTGTACTAACTGCTTTCCTTGAGAAATATGGCTTGCCTCTTACATGCCTCTCAGCCTTAATCTGTTCATATACTGAATTTATTTGACTTTCAGTGTACCCTCTTCCTTGGAATTCCTTCTTCAAATCCACCAGATTGACAAAGAATAAACATAATAATAAACAGACTTGTGGAATCTTTAACAGTGTGCCTGTCTCTATACCTTGAGATTTTTATCTAATTTATATCTTTGGATTCTGCTCACATTGGTTTAGGATGTTTTTTGCTTTTATATTGACAGTGAGCATGGCGGAAGGCACTATGATGAACTCTGCTCCTGCTACAGGTGAGCATATGGAATAAGATCACCACTCTAAATATAACATGATGAGTTTCATGTTCGAACAAAACAACCCTTTGTTGTTGATGATATGTCAGCAGTTACTGAGAGCAATTTACAAATGGATAACAACACAGAAGTTAATATTCGAAGAATTAAAAGAGAAATAGGCAACAACTTGTTTAAATAGAAACGGCTTCAGTGCCAGCGGTTTCATTTTGAAGCTTGTCTTCAAATGAACATGATACCCAGAGGTCTTAGGGTATTAAATACACTGACATACAGGGAGACATACCCACAACTTCTTGCTGAATGGCAGAATATTAACCTGGAAAAGAGCACATCTTATATGAGACTGCTGATAGACTTTTTTTCTCTGACTGAGAGAGAACTCAAGATTAATGTGGAACAGCAGAGTGAGCAACTTTGGTTACTCATTGGGGATGAATTAAATGATTTGTATACCAGTGAAGTCATTGAGAAGATAACTTATGAGAACCGGTTGTTAAATTTAAAGAAAAAGAAATTGGCTGGAGATATACATGATTTTGCAAACAAGTGTTTCTGTGGCTGAGAGACAACCCTGCACTAAGATCAACCACCAATAACAACGCTACCAATACGGTGTCATCTGATTCTGGACCAGTGAGAGGAGCCTGTCATCACAAGGGAAACACCCACCCAGGAAGTAGCCCTAGTAGGTAAAGCAACAGCTTTAACTACTTCAACAACACCTATACTTTCAGCGGAATCCACCTTGGCTGACCAGCAACCTGAGGGAAACAAAGAACCGGTAGTGAGATGGAAGGTCCTATCATCGATTAGAGAGTCCATTAATCCCAATTCGCTTCTCCCTTTTCGAAAAAAATGAAAGGAAGTTTTAGTTTTAGGGCGCAAACAATATGGAGAAATGGGGAGGGTAGCCAGAAGTGGAAAGACCTGCCATTCAACACACAAAATCGCACATTAAAGAAGATGTGGGCTCAAGGAGGACTGAATTAGTGTGGAATATTTCAAACCACACACTAACAGCAGTTGAACATGTGCTACTGACCAAAGGTTTGACTTTCATTCCCTCGTCTAAAGTTGAGATAAGTGATTTGCTAATTAAACTACGACTCTTTACAGGCAATGTAGACTTGAAACTTTTATTTACTGATAATGACACTTCTATGAATGTTAGAATCTTTAAGAAACCTAGCACAATGACACCTAAGCTACCGGAACATTTAGATGTGTTTATGAAAAGTTGTGAGAAGGACTTATACATGTTGAGTAATAATGGTAATACACAATATGAAAGTAATTTATTAGATAGTGAAAAGCAAGCACTTTATGATCTACGCAATAACAGTGATATAGTTGTACGTCCTTCAGACAAAGGAGGACCAGTAGTAGTTTTAGACTCTGAGTACTATAATACTGAAATGCTGTTGATGTTAGCAGATGCTCATACCTATCAAACTGTTTCTTCAGATATTGCTTTGACATGTATGCAAATTACCCTCATTTGCAGGTGAAAGCTATGCAAATGAGGGTAATATGTGATCCAGGAATCGTGCAGGACGAGTGCAGTGTGCAGAAATGTACTCGGTTAGTAACCAAGTACATTTCTGCAATCTACAAAACGGAGCTATGACAGCTCCAAATAAAGGCTGCATATCATTGAGGAAGCATGCCAATGTCCAAGTAAAAGGCCATTGGCATTGCAATCTGTTAAAAAAAAAGCAAACAACTTTTAATTTTCTTTTCGCCGATCTCGGCTGGTTAAGCATAGGGCAGCGACGTGCAAATGGGATCGGGGGGAAAATAATAAAATAAACCTAAAATAAGCATGCTAACTAAAATCAGTATTCTGCCATGAAAGTCAATGGCAGGCAGAAGACAACCAGGCCAGTGAGTAATGGTTGCTAAGGGGGGAGGCTCAGTGTGGGACATGTAACTATGCATTAGCAGGCAATCCTATGCAAATGAGGGAAAGGTTAGTGAATCCCAGATTTTCCCAGGGTGTGAGGCAGGTCCCAAGAGTGTAAGAGTATAAAGAGCTGGGTGCAAAACTAGGATATAGGTGACATCATGGAGGGGTGTGTTAGGCATACTGTAAGTGAACTGGGGACCTGTGGCTCGGGATTGCTCCTAGCTTAGCACAGCTAAGCTAGGGGTGTGTCTAAACCTGCCTAGCACTCTCTACAAAGTGTAAGCAGGTGTGCGTGCCACACACTGGGTTTTACAGGAAGAAAAAGGAAGATAAACCAGAAAATAGCAGCAGTGTACACATTTGAGCACTCTGTGTGCACAGCGCACAAACAGGCCTAAACAGGGAGGCAATGGGAAGGGAAAACAGCAGTAGGAAGGGAATCAAGGAGAACTAGCACAGCTGCCAGGTGAAATGTATCACAATCAGCCAATCACATAGGAAGCAGACCAGCCCAGCCCAGAACACCACTATAAACCAAGCAAACACCTACCCCCCTAGTTTTTCCACACTCTACACCACCGGTGTATACAAGTGGGGAAATTTTAAAACCAAACCTACAAAATGAGAAGGGTTGCAGCAGGCAACATAGAGCAACATGTGCAAGAGGCTGAGGGTGGTGAGGATGTCAATGCTGCCAAACAACCCACAGTGAGGAGACAGAGAAGAGTGTACAGACCCAGGGTAACCTACCAGGGGCTACATGAGCTGAAGATTGTGGAGTGCTATAGGGTGGAGAGAGACGTCCTACAGCAAATCATTGAGCTGTGCAGGCCACACCTGACACACCACACTGGCCGAGGAGAACCCATCCCAGTGGATACCAAGGTATGTGTAGTCCTAGGTATACTAGCCACAGGTACCTCCCAAATTACAACTGGGGATAACATGGGCATCTCACAGGCATCAGCATCCAGAGTATTCCACCAGTTTCTGGATGCCATGTCAGCACATGCCAGTGAGCACGTATATTTCCTCAACACATGTGAGGTGTTGACCTGCAATATGTGTCTCTTCCACCAAATAGCTAACTACCCTGAGGTAGTGGGTGCTATAGACTGCACGCACTTATGCATCAAAGCACCACCCGGTGAGCAGGGTAGGGCCTCCATCAACTGCCAGGTTGTATGTGATGCCCAGGGCATTATACTGAATGTGCATGCTGACTGACCTGGAAGCTAAGATGATTCACACATATGGCAACTGACGCAGCTGTACCACAGATTTGCTGATGTGGACATCCCCTACGGTTACCTAGTGGGGGATGCTGGGTACCCACTGGAGCCGTGGCTGATGACACCCATCAGAAATGCACACACACCTGAACAACAACACCATTATGAGTCACACATACAGGCCAGATAAATAATAGAGAGTGTGTTTAGGATGCTCAGATAACGGTTCTGGTGTCTGGACACATCGGTGGAGCCCTGCAGTATCACCATCTACATGTACCCAAATAGTAATGGTATGTGCTATGCTACACGATATGATCCTGTGGAAACAGCTGCAGCAGAAACAGCATGGGGCAGGGCCACACAGCCCCCCACCAATGCCAAAGCCTGTACAGGTACAGAGTGACTCAGAGGAGGAACAACCTGAGCCTGCCCCAGTAGGCAGAAGGGGGTGTGCCCCAGTATGCCCTGGCCTTGGCAAAGAGGCAACACATAGCATATACACTGACACAGTAGGGCCCCAGGGAATGACACCTCTCTCTGACTCACACAGACAGTAAAAGGGATGCCAAACATGACACTACCTGTACCCAACCATGTATAGGGAGTGTACTATGTGCATCTGACATAGGCAGCCCTCCAGTACCATCCTCAAGTCTGGCACACCCTCAAGGTAAGTCAATCAACCTACCAATTGTCAAATGGAGTAGAATGTGTTTTTACCTGTAGCTATGATATGGATGTGAACATGCAAGGGAATTGGGTGGCCGGATGTCAAGGCAGCAGAGTGTAGACACCCATAGTGGCAGCATGAGATCTGTAATACATACTGGAATCACCATAGTAGCCAGTACTACACAGGGTGACAAAACCCACTGCAGGAAATGGCCTGAGAGACAGGGGTGTCCATAAGAGCCACACATGCCAGTCAGGAAGGATCACATACCCAACAACAGTCTGAGCCAGCAGTACAGGTAATGACAAACACAAACAAATGCTTTACTATGGCCTCTGAATGTGTCCTATGGCCTACACAGACAGACCGCAGCAGGCCAGGCAGTTGGATGAAAGTTGTGAAGGCTAGGAAGTCAGACACTAATATGTAGGTAAGCAAAGCTAGGATCTGTATTACACTGGTAAGCCCTAGCCAGCAGGATAGGTAAGACTACAGATGGAGTACCTGACATACCAGTACAGTCCTAGCAAATGTGCAAAAGTGTCAGGTGCGCTACCCCATCCAACGTACACATAGAGTAACAGTCAGGTGTGTCCCCCACTCCTGTGTAGAACAGTAGAAACAGTCAGGTGTGTCCCCCCCGTTATGCAGAAAATGAGCAAAAGTCAATGGCAAATGACTGATGGATACCCTGTAGACACAGCATGCTACCTGTTGATGTACAACAAAAGGTCAGCACCACAATACAAACAACCTGGACGTGATCCACACATGCCACACAGATGGCCATACTGGGCATGCTCACACACTTAGAGGAATAAAGGCAATGTCAGTCAACAACATACTGAGAGGTCATACTGGGCATGCTCACACACCTAAACACATGAAGGCCATGTCTGCAAACACCAGTGGACCAGACATATCAGGAAGTTGCAGTTCTCAGTGCAGACACATGTCAGTATGCACCACTCCTGCCTTGCACACACAGTGGATTGGAATACAGACAAATATGTAAGGACAACACACTATAATAAGCCATAGGTACATGGACATAGATGTGTGGAAGAGGTTGACCATGACAAGGAGCCATGCAGGCCTGTCCCAACTGGCACACAGCCAAAGGGCCCCTAACACATGAGGTGCAGATGTAACCCACTGGAGATACTAGCCACCAGTACCTGTCAGCATGGCAGACTATGTGGTGTACGTGCCAGCTGTGCAACAAGACTGGACAAGGAAGCAGCCATCTAGTAGCTGTATACACGCACCTGTATCATATGACCCCGTGTGTGCCCGCATGTGGCATGTCAACCCCTACATGAATGGGGTATGGCCCATGCACACACTGCCCTCCCCATAGCAGTAGTATGACAAGTCTGCTAAGGTCATCCAATGTGAATTACACCTTTGGGAGAGCTATAGCTCAGTAATACGCATGGCATGTCCCATAACTGCATCCTGCTGTAGTGACTGAGTAGTTAGGTAGTAGTACTAACCCCAGACCTGTCAATTGTGTGAGTGTGTGTTTGAGTGCGTGCCTGTCTGCCTCTGACTGTGTAGAGTGAAATGCTTGTTAGGCTACTCACACTCCGTGCAATACATATATTCAACTTTGGCAAGGCTGCTGATGTCACTCACCTAGAAGTACACCTCTGAGAATGTGATAGCCCAGTAATCACCGTAGCCTGTCCTGTAACTGCGTACTGCTGTAGTGTGATAAACTAGTTAGGTAGGTGTTCGAACCCCGGCCTTGGCAACTGTGTGTGTTTGTGTGTAAGTCTGTGTGTGTGTGTGTGTGTGTCTGACTGGGTAGAGAGCAATGCTTTTTAGGCTACTCACACTCCATACAATTCAAATACTCTACTTTGGCAAGGCTGCTGATGTCACTCACCTATAAGTACACCTCTGGGAACGTGGTAGCCCAGTAATTGCCGTAGTGCATCCTGTAACTGCATACGTCTGTAGTGTGATAAACTAGTTAGGTAGCTGTTTGATCACCAGCCCTGGCAACTGTGTGTGTGAGTCTGTGTGTGTGTGTGTGTCTGACTGAGTAGAGAGCAATGCTTTTTAGGCTACTCACACTCCATACAAAACAAATACTCTACTTTGTCAAGGCTGCTGGTGTCACTCACCTAGAAGTACACCTCTGGGAAATTGATAGCCCAGTAATCGCCGTAGCACATTCTGTAACTGCGTACTGCTGTAGTGTGATTTAGAATGGTGGTAGTGTTCCATCTCCATCCATGCCAGTTCCGGATGTGATGTGTGTGTCTCTGTGTATGGAGCAATGCATTATAGGCCACTCACTCGCAGTACATTACAAATGCCCTACTTTGGTAGTCCTGCTGATGTCATTAATTGTGAAATACACCTTTGGGGAAGATGTACTTCAGTAATGTCCATGGCGCGTAATATAACTGTGTAGTGCTGTAGTGTAGTAAACTAGTTAGGTAGGGGTTCTACTCCCAGACATGACAGGTGTGCGTGTGTCTGCATGTCTGCATGCATGTGGGTGTGTGTGTGTGTGTATGTAACTCGTATCCTGTGTAGAGGTGGTTGTGAGTCTGTGACACCTGTGGGCAATGTGGAGGGGTTTTGCTAATTTCATTTATGGTGGCCCTACTATATATCACAATGTCAACCATACAGGGATAACATATGTAAATGGCTGAGAGGCTGGGGTGCAAAGCCATACCCATACATGTGACATCAAGGCCTGCCAATCACAGTTAGCAACCCAACTGTGCCTTCACATGTGACTCACAACAGACATACCATGCCTGACAACATGGCCTGTATGGACAGATGACACTGACATCAGGAAATGCTGTTAGCATGCTATCAATGTAGGTGCAGGGTAAATCTGCTGACCAGTACCACTCCCTGCCACACGTGGGCAAGACTGGCACATCTGATGATAAGCTGTGTTCACAGCATGGGCCAGACACCTCAGGTACAGTTCCACATGTCACTGCAGATGCATGTGGGAGGTGTGCACATCCTAGACACCATCCAAGTCATGGACTAGGGAACACATACATGGCAAGTAATGCACAGCATTGGCCACACACAATAGTCACCCAGGTGACTGGAAGACAGATGCAATACCCATCTGAGAGGGCAAATGCAGAAGCTACAGGCCTGTGCCACAATGCAGACCATTGTCGTGTGGGCTGATGCCAAGGTATACCCATCGCCTACCCTTGTATAGCCTGCTGGCACTGTTGGCCACCACACACCCATGCAGACATGCACCCATTCATGTCCAAACTGGAGCCTGTGTGTTTGTGTGTGTGTTGTATGGTGCATATGTCCACATCCACATCCACATGCACCACTCCCCCCAGGGCACAGTAAAGCATGCCGCCGTATTTCTGACACCCCCTCATACTCACTGCCCATACAACCTCCGTATCACCGGTGTGGTGAATGTGTTCCCTGCACATTGATGTGTTGTGGCAATCCCACTAGTGACAAATTGCACTCCTGGCCTTGCTAAGTGTGTTAATGTGTGTATGTCCCTGTGTGAGTGTGCCTGTGCTCACGCTGACTCCTTTCATGCAGACAGGCACGTGTACGTCACCTACTGTATATCTACCATATCCCTGTTGCAGATGTCACTCACCATCACATATATGTTCTGAGTGCTCCCCACCAGATAACCCATGTGCCACATCCAATAACAGCATTGAACTGTGATAGCACTACATAGCTGTCAGGTGTTTGATACCCTGTGCTGGTAGGTGTGTGACACAAACATGCATCGGTTTTACCCTCCCACCCCTCCCTGACATATATTCGTCTCTGTCTGCCTCCCCCACTCCCTTTCTGGCAGATGTGGAGGGTCACACCTGCATTGTTTAGGCAGCATGTGTATTTAACATGATGCTCATGATCAGCTGATGGTCTCTGCATGAATTGCAGCCTTTCCCTAGACGATTGCATGTGGAACAGGTGTGCTAACATTCCCATAGCCAATTGCATGGAAACACACTCCAATACCTGGGAACATCCTGGTGGTGCTGGCCCTTGTCTGTCACAGTGAGCAGGAGCTAGAACTGTTGTTTGGCAATCAGCATTTCAGATGGGTTGGGGATTTACCTCTAACAACATATACTGTGGGAAGAGGGCAACAAACAGGAGGGGGATGTGCCTGACTTGACTACAAACTGTAAGTGCTGCTATACTGCATATGGAGTAATGTTGGATTAACAGTGTTTGTCTGGATATGCCTGTCATACATGTCACAATACTTGCCATGTCAGTTCCATGCATATCAGGAAGCCCTGTCTGCAGGCTCATCTTCAGACTGGGCAGTGTTGTGCCTTTGGTGTCATGTGTTAGCCATGATGCATCTATCTGTGGAATGCAGAAGGTAGTGTGAGGACTGCAGTCTGTTGATGGTGAAGGCCATGACAGTTACTGACTACATTTCCCTCATTGGACATATGTTGCAACAAACCCCATTACAATGGTAGATTAATGAGGGTATCACAGCAACATGTCTATACTGGCCCTGTGTATGTGCTGTCAGCCACACCTCTGTCAACCTTTGTACAGATGTTGTGCATGAAGTGGTGCATATGTGCTGTACACCGTAAATAGTGTCATCATATCTGATAACACACCAGTGATATATCAGAGTGCTACACATGTCATGTACAGTAGGGGTTACACTTAATGCCACACCCTGGAAATTCTGTGGATGTTTGTACAGTACTGAAGTCTGTGTAGTGACGGTGAATGTCATCAGCATGTGTAGTGTTAATATGTACTATGGCCTGTGTACAGACTGTGGTAGATGTCATTGTTCTAGCTCCCCTTCTATCTGTTGTTACATGCTGCCCCGCTGTATGGTACCATTTTACCTTACATGTGTATAAGGCCATACCCACACATGTCCCATACCACAGACAGCCATCAGACCAGACTGTGTAGCAGCCCAGTATATGTAGGGTCATTCTGTGAGTGGCACATATGAGGATGGTGTAGGACAGATAGTCCATATACTGTACTCTTATGCAAGCGTACCATATGTGGCTGTGGCTGTGTTCACATTAGTTGTGCTTATGCACTGTCACACAGGTGTATCCTACCCTGTGCTGTTGAGCCTGCTGTATATGCAGGTACTGTACCATGATAACCTTAGGATGTCTGTCAGTAGCCAATGGCACACATGTTATAAGCAGATGTCACCTTCCACACACACTGTGTCTGTGACAACAATCCCAATGACAGTAGCAAATGTCTGTTAATATACTAGCTGTACATGCCAGACATCCCCTTGAACTACTACATTGGGACTATAGGGGCTGGGGTAGGGCAACACTCCATGTCCAGGACATATGGTGGGATGATATGGACATGTACTTATCCAGATAGCCATATATATATATATATATATATATATATATATATATATATATATATATATATATATATATATATATATATCTGAGTACACACGTGTAGTACTTCCAATTACCACTGTCATGGCAACCACCCACTATGAATCCCTACATCATGTGGGTGTATTCCCTGTACATTCCCTGTGTGATGGACATCCTTCCTGTGTGTGGGCATCAATGTTACAGACAGCAGGTAGCAATACCTCTTACAGAAGAACCTGCACACTCAGGGCAGCCACATATATGTAGGAGGATCAGGACATACAGACAGATTGTGAGTAGAGTGGTGTAATGCTTTGCATAGCACTGGTGTTACAGGGTGTGTGTGTGTACATACTAGTTTACCTTGGCCTGCAGTCTGCCTGCATAGCTCACTGCTGTGGGCCTATCCAGACTGTGAGTAGAGTGGTGTAATGCTTTGCATACCACTGGTGTTATAGGGTGTGTGTGTGTACATACTAGTTTACCTTGGCCTGCAGTCTGCCTGCATAGCTCACTGCTGTGGGCCTATCCTCTAGCTGGACAGAGGTGTGGCTATCCTGTGTTGTCTGTCCACCACACAGGTCCTGTGTCGGATATTACACTGGCAGTGTGTGTGTTGCATGCTAGCAGTACATGGCTATATCCATTTGTATCCCTGATGTCATATTCCTGCATAAGGGTATGTTGCAACACATCCTATAACACCAGCATGTTCCAGGGTATGTAACTGCAATATTGCGGGTATGGCCCTACATTCCTGCCTTTGTCCTCCACATATATGGCAGCCTTTGTCCTGCTGTGATATGGGTAGGGGTTGTTAGGTAATGGCCTATCATTAACTACTGCTAGCATTCCCACTATCATCCCATTCATAGTGAGGACACCCACAACATTTGTTGGTCATGGACCATACATGTGACAAATACATTGACATTACCACAAGTAAAGAATGTCCCCCTAGGGCTTGACTACAGGATGTAATTGGAGGCTGCTGAACTATATCTGATATTGTTGACTGTTACATATCATGCAGGCAAATCCTTTGTCAAATCGTGAAGGGGAAGCTTACTAGGTTGATAGAGCTCCTCACTCAACCAGGAGAACAAAGTAAAAGTGTTTATTCGAAAAGGAAGCGTCATTCGTCGCCACTTAGTGACGTCATTCAAAGTGAGACGAGAGGCGAACAGCCGGAAGGAGATAATGGCGAAGGCGAAGCGAATGCTAAAGGAAACAAAAATGGGAGCGTTATTAGGAGCCTACAACAGCATGAAGGCTCAGCAATTTGCAATGAAAAGGTACTCGAAGCCAGGAGAACGGGGGCGAGACCAAAAGAAACTCTCCCTAAGGGCATACAAGATGAGAATCTGTTTTGTGGAACTAGTCAAGCATATAGAAAAGAGCGAAGTGTGTGTAACAATAATGGACACATTCACACATCTCAAAAATACATGAGTAACTCTGAAAGAACTGTTCCACAAAACAATGACTTTGGACATGGAAAGGGATTTGATTATTTATTAACTAAACAGTATGTTTTTTCAGATAAGGTTGTTTTAGATAAAGTACAAAATGAAATTTATGGTAAAACTGATAAGCCTGAAGGTGGTGTTAAAGACATGATTTTTAGTTTTGAGACAAAAATGTTTTCAACTAAGAAATTGCAATTAGAAAATGGATATTTATCAGAATGTGTCATGAAAAAAGTTGTACCTAGGGGACTAAGGATGTACAAGTTCCCCTTTGGCTTGGAATATGATGACAACTTAATTGCTGAGTTTGTAGAGATGTTTAATAGATATGGGATTGAAATGATGAAAAAGATCATAAAAAATAATGATAAGAAGTTGAGTATGCTTATAGGGGAAGCAGAAATATTAGATAGAAGACTTAAGAATGATCTTTTATTTTTAGAATACGAAGGTTTATATTATAGGAAAATGGACAATATTGATTTTAAGTGTAATAAATTATTTGATATAAAATGTAAGGAAAATGCAAAGAGACTTGAATGAGTACAAGGAAAATAGGGCATATCTATTAAAGAGAGACAAAAAAGGAAACGGAAATAGAGATTTAATGGGCAGGAATAGAAATAGCCATAAAGGGAAGCAAAGCTGTGGGATAAAGGGAAAAACTTATAACAATGAACATTACAATAGAGAAAATTATGAACCTCAATCTTTTCAATATCAACAAGAATGGGATGTGGGATTGGAAGAAGAAAGAGATTATTGGGAAAGTGGATGGAACAAAAGGAACACGAACAAAAGGCAGAGATGGTAGATAATATTGTTCAGGATGGAATAATATACACAATGCAAGGATATCATATATACAATTATGCAGGGATAGAATTAAGTAAAGCACATTTTCATCTGTGTATGAAAGGTTTAAAATTTGTACCTGCAAAAAGATTTGATTATACTGAAACAATTATAGAGCTAAAATTGTTTTTAAGAAAATTAAATTTAGCCTATTTTTTCAAGATCAAAAAAGAATTGAAAGGAGATTTAGTAGTATAGAACCTAGGAACAAAAGTGTGTATAACCCACCATTAGACCCAACATTGAATATATTGGAAAAAGCTATAATGGAAGACATTTATAGGATGAAAAGTAAAGAACAACATGTACCTATGAATAAAAATTTGAGTCAGAAAGAAAATGAAGTTTTAAAATCAATAAAAGAGGACAAGACTATTAGGGTGATGCGGCCAGATAAAGGGGAGGAATGTTTTTTTATGACACTTTAGATTACTCCCAAAAAATATTTGAGATGCTCAATGATTCAAACACATACCGGCCATCTTCAGTGAATGAAATAAACATCAGCCACAGAAGGATAGATTTTTATTTAGAAGAGTAATCGATAGAACAAAAAATAACAGAAGAATTATATAATTATTTAAAAGTAAGGAAACCAAAAGTGGCCACTATATTTGGTATACCAAAGACACATAAAGGACTGAAAGATTTAACTTTTAAACCCATTGTGGATGGACGTGGATCGAAAACATATCCCTTTGGTGTCGTAATAGATAGATGGTTGAAACAGCAGGTAGTAAATGCAGAGCACATTCTTAAAGACTCATGGGACTTTCTAGGAAGGATACAGAAAGAATTTTGGGATCAAGAAATTATTTTCTTAACTATAGATGTAGTCGAATTGTTTACATCTATCCCAAAAAAAGAAGGTTTAGATTGGTTCCTAGTCTACACAGGAACACCACTTTAGGGCATGATAAAAAAGAGCTTATTTTGGAATTCATGGAAATAGTCTTAGACCACAATTATATAATTTTTGATGGAGAATATTACAGGCAGCACAAGGGGGTGGCTATGGGGGCCTCGTGTGCTCCTATTTTTGCTAACCTTGTGCTGTTAGAGTGGGAGCAAAGTAAAGTTTTCCAAAGTGACTTCTTTCAGTATATGAATCTATATGTTAGGTTCCTGGACTATATTTTTATTTTGTGGAAAGGTCCAGAAAACAGAATTAAAGAATTGGTTCAATATTTAAATGAAAGTACAGGATTTTTGGAATTTACATATGAATATAATAAGGATGAGATAAATTACTTAGATACACACATTGAGAAAGATAATAATTGCTTTAAATCTAAGGTATACAGGAAAATATCCTTTAGTAATTCCTACCTACAATATTCAAGTGACCACCCAATAAGACAAAAAATATTATTATTAAAGGACAATTAATAAGAATAGCAAGAATGACTTCCAAGGAAGAGGACATAGAGGATGAATTATTGATAGTAGCAAAATTATTTCAAGAGAGAGGGTATCCAACAACAATTATAGATGAATACTTTAGATATGTAAGAAGTGAATGGGGGAAAAAATACAAGTCCCTATTAGGCAATTTAAGTGCTATAGAAGAAAGTAAAAATAAAACAGAAGAAGAAAATAATAGATATGAGAAGGCTGTTGTTATTCCATATGGGAGTAAAGCATTCGAGGTAGAAAAAATTGTTAATAAAAATTGGGCTATTCTTAGAAATAACCCGAAGTTATGGGCTTTAGGGGGTTCAAAACCAAGTTTTGTGTACAAGATAGGTCCTAATTTAAAAGACTTTTGAAATGGTGACAAAAAATAAGGGTAAGTATGGCACTACAAAATGTGGAAATTGCTCTCAATGTAAGTACATTTGTACACAAGAGAACATTACCATTAACAACCCATTAAGAACTATAGTTAGGTTTGAGAAGGGAAACTGTCAGACTACAGGAGTAGTATATTTGGCTATGTGTAAATGCTGTCCCAGTTTTTATGTAGGTAAAACTGAAAGACGATTGAGGGACAGGATATATGAACATACATACCAAATATCTACCAAGAATGTTAATAATGCCCTATATAGGCATTCCAAAATCTGCCTGAATTGTAAAGAGTTTAGTTTTGGAATTTTAGAAAAAGTGTCACAAAACCCTATGGGTGAGGATTATAGAAGCCATATAGAAGAAAGAGAAACAAGATGGCAAATTAAGCTACAAGATAGCCAAACCCCAGGGTTAAATAAAATAATATCAATTAAGCCTATATTGTGTAAAAAATGGAGTTCAATAAATAAAATTTAAAATGGAAGTATTTTAAAGGGTGGAAACAGGAATGGAAGATATCATGTTAATAAAAGATGTTTTTAGGGAATTGTTATGTATTTTAATATAATGTTTTAAGCTTTTTATAATAGAAGGTTTTAAACCGAAGTATGGTGCACTTTAAATACATTTTTTATTAGTGTTCAATTAGTGATGTCATCATTGTAAAAAAGTATATAAAGGGGGACAATGGTATTAGTCACAGATTCTGATAAAATCCCTGGGCATAGGGAAGAAAGTGCTCAATCTTTTAATGTGTGTGGAATTATTCAAATAAAGAAGTTTGTGAGGGAATCCAAGCCGTGGCAGTGTATTTTTTGGTGTAGACTTTGTCAAATGTTGTACGAATTGAAGGGCTTAGCCTGGACACCATAGTATGTTATATATCCACACTGTCTGCATCTACTGTTTTGTGTGAGCCTTGCATCCATCACTGGTTATATACATCAACATCCATGTGCTGTCAGTAATGGCATACTTTATTGTATGGTACACAAATAAAGGTTGTCTGTGTATACATACCTGTGTGTCATGTCACGTCCTTTGAATTGTGAGTGAGTATATGTGCAATGTAAGTATCCCCTTTGTGGGGCTGGTTGCCACACCACACACATGTCACAGGTACCGTTTACAGGGCTTGTGGCTGGGGATATACATTGCACCCAGTACATCCACACTACTGTTACACATACCCTTTGTCTGTGTATATGTGT
Source organism: Protopterus annectens (assembly GCF_019279795.1). Taxonomy (NCBI): domain Eukaryota; kingdom Metazoa; phylum Chordata; order Ceratodontiformes; family Protopteridae; genus Protopterus; species Protopterus annectens. Next base: position 134,515,436 of record NC_056750.1, read on the forward strand.
ATGTGCCCATATATCCCATATATCTTATCTATCTATATATATCTGCACATGACTGTCAATGTATGGATGTGTGTGCATATCTGTACCATTGTAATGTGTAGCCTTTCAACACAATACATCCCCTGAGGTACAATGGCGTATCTGCATGATATGTTACAGATATTAGCTTGACATGTACAGGTGACATGGATTACTGTTGGAGCATTGTAGCTGTGTTGTGGTGGGTCCTGCTGTCATGTACTGCATGTGCTGGATATTGTATTGCACAGCATATCTGTTAGGGCTGGGGGGGGTTACATAGCAGTAATTACCAGGTGTCCCTCATTTGTGCCCCCACCTCCATTAACTGTGCTCATGGTCTGTTATATAGTACGGAGTGAGCCAGGAGTCCGTTCCCATGTGGAAATCATATACACATGTCTATCTGTATATGTATATATATATATATATATATATATATATATATATATATATATATATATATATATATATATATATATATATATATGCATAAGTATATATGTTACACCCCCATATATAGAGGGATAGAATTGGACATTGATATAGTTCTAGCTATGTATATGTATCCATATATATATATATATATATATATATATATATATATATGCATGTATGTAGATATATAAATATATATGCATGTATGTAGATATATATATATATATATATATATATATGGATATATACACTGAACATATTAATTTATCTATGTACGATTGCTGTTATATGGTTATTTGTGAGTTATACATACACATATATATACCTATAGCTGTCTATCTCTCTACATTTACAGATGTATAGCTGTCCATATGTCCATGCATGTTCGGCCTATATGTGTGGCCTGTACCTCATTCTCTTGGTAATTGACATGGATGACCTTAGGATTCAGGTCAGTCATTCGTTCCGACACGTACGTGTTTCAGATGTATCATCTTCAGCAATATATGTGTTCTACCACATATAACTGTGTAACTTACAATGTTTTAAGTGCATTAGAGCAAGATACGACAGATATCCCTATATGTACCCACATTATGGCGCACTATGTCCGGGATTCATGCATTAAGAGGTTGTGTGGTGTGTTATTATTCATAGATTCATAGATTCATAGATTAGTACTAGGCTAACTGCCCTTGCGAGCCATTTTAAACCTAGCCAATTATCCCCTGTGAGATTCAAACCTTGTACCTTGTGTTTGTAAGGCAAACACCTTAACCATTAGGCCACCCTCCCAACCCTTTTACATACTACCCTATTACATTTCCTGTGCTGTTGACTGATTGTGCTGGATGATATGTATGTGAAATAAGTGGTTATGTACATCTGTCATAGTTTAATGGTAAATCACGTAGTGTATGATGTGCAGCATCCCAGGTGTGGCCCTTCCAGAGGCTGTATATTGTGTTTCAGGGCAGAACACCGGCTGTCGGATACAAAGTGAATTAGGGACATTTGAGCGGTCATATGCGGGTATGCGCAGGTTTGCACAGAGCTAAGAAATGCTAACCTCGGGTTGCATTTCCTTACATTCAGCTAGCATCTACTTAGCTCATTCTATGTAGGGAATGCTTACCCCAGAGCGAATACATGTACACACACTTACAACTGCTTATCCATGAGTACTACTGCTGTTATGCGCTTACACATGCTTACTAGTGCCTTAGTCATTATGACACTACATATGTGCATTTAAGGCAGTACTCCTGTGAAAATATAAATGTCACTTAGTAGGTTATACAGCACAATGATGTTAACATATGGATATCACATGGAAAATAGGATGCGCTGCAGTGGGACTCGACCCGGGAATGCATGCGCGTTAGGTGGATGCTCTGGCCACTACACTATTTCTGTTTTGCTTCGTTTGCATATGTCTACCATAATGAGATACCCATGATCCCTTCCCCTGGCCCCCCAAGCTGCACATAGAGAGCATCCATCCATTCTCTGGTTGCTAGCCCTGCCATACCACACCTCCACACATTTCCCTTTCTGCACATCTCGGTACACCTCCGGTATACTGTCCCCACCCAAGTGTATGCAGGCTCTTCATCTATTTAGTCCACATATGTACCAGCCTTCCCTTGATCCTCCTCCTCTGATACTGGTGGCGACATTGATGTGACCCACAACTGTTGGTTCATCCCACCAGAGACGGACCTGTTGTTGTGTCAAGAGTAGACCTAGCTGGTCTACAGTGTTTCTCCCACTGGTAGCATCCTGCCAGGTTATTGTGTAGCAGTGGTTTCCTCACATACTTGGCCAGCCTCATCTCCCGGTTCCACGGAACCAACACCCCAGGTGTGACATACTGTGCATGAAGCACGCTCACACGCCCCCACAGTGTGCACTTTATAGCATTATTCCCTTCAATACTATGCAGGACTATTGTTCTCACAGTATGATTGGACAGGCACTGTTCTGTGCTGCATATAGACTGCTCATAATACTGTTGTTGAGCAATGTACACGTGTTCTGGTATTAATCTACACACTTACATACATTTCCTATACTGTTGGATGCCTGTGCTCGATGATGTGTTTGTAATCAAAGCAGCTGAATGTTTATCCACCATGGCTTAGTGGAACTCAAGTCTACTATAGTGTGCAGGGTCGGGAGTTTGCAACCTGGCAGTGCAGATTATTTTGTTAATGGCCACAACAACAGCTATTGGCTACAGAGTGACTAAAGCACTGTAGAACATTTGCAGGCGGGTATGTGCTGGTTTGTGCGAATCACGGCATTACTGACCTCTGGTTGCAGCATCTTGCACTCAGTTAGCCTCTACATTGCTTCACCAGTGTGGTACTCGCATATAAGTGGCCAAACAGCCTTACACCCGCTTTCTCCCGCATACACATGTGCAAAATCATGCATTTTGTTCAAATCTGTCAACCGGGACACTCGGACTGTATGCTTCTCCATTGTCAGTGGAGGCCCAGGGTGTAGAGCTCCACATTGACACCAGCTATGTATCACAATTAATACTGGGGTGTTCACATTCATAGAGGGTAACAGACATAACATAGCTATGTCCCCCATTAATCATACTTAGTTTACTTTAAACTGTCGGTATTATCCATGCTTAGGTCAGGTTTACATGTCAGGTATGACTGTTGACAAAGATCAGTTTAAGGTTCATAGGTTCATAGGTTCATAGTTTAGTACTAAGCTAACTGCCCTTGCGAGCCATTTTAAGCCTAGCCAATTATCCCTTGTGAGACTCAAACCCTGCACCTTGTGTTTGTAAGGCAAACACCTTAACCATTAAGCCACCCTCCGGTTGGATTCCTGTTTCACAGGTCTGGATAGGTTACATGCAGGTATTCAGGATAGGTGTAGTTATTCCATACCTGTGTGGTACAATAGAGGGGAATAGCTAAGGTGTAGGTAGGTAGTTAGTGGGGGTGACATTGTAACAGTATAGTAGCCCATAGGTATAATTGGATGGGAAGCAATAGGGGAGGTATGTTGGATGTTGGGATTTGTATGCGAGGCAGGACAAGAGGTGTTGGTATCACTAGTTGATGTAATGGTATAGAGTGTGAGGTGGGGGGGTTCGCAAGGTGGTGAGCCTGTGCTGCTCCAGGTGTGCTTGTGGTGTTCCTTCATGTGTTAGTTACATGTGTCTTGTGTGACAGCTGTGATACTACATGTGGGTTGGGTTTCCAGATGCTGGTAATATAGTGGGGGAAGAGGGTGTCACCTACATGTACCCGTATACATTAATAGAAATGGAACAGGGGCTGATAGGTACGTGGTGTGCATGGGACACAAAGGGGGGAGTGTTAGCAGGGGGATTATCCAGGGATGTGCAGGATGGCTGCAGGGAAGGGCCACAGCTAGCCATGTTGTCTATGACAACAGTTGTGCATATGCACTGCATTTGGTGTTTGCGTTGGACACTCACACTCCTGGGTGGGGGTGAGGACTACAATAATACCCTGTGATGTCTATTACATCTGCTTACATGCCTACAGTGGGGTGTTGTGACCATGTGTTCGTAGGTGTTGTGTAGTGGGTTATGCAACAACACATATGGTTATACCATACTTTGCCATGTAAACTGGACTGTGTTGCGGTGGGACCCATATCGGGAATGGCTGCTCGTTAGGCGAAAGCATGCCTGTCGACTGTACAGAATCCGCAGCCTGGCTAGAGTTTGCTTCATAATATTGGTGCATTCCTCTTACAGTCTGCACCTGTCTGGCAAATACCTGGGAACTGATGCCATTAAATACAGACAAGTAATTGGGTTTAAGACTCCACATCCTTCAGATGAGTCATGCTAATGCATAACCTATTATTCTATCAGCTTTCTAAGTTTGTAAGTGGAATATGTGCTTTCTGTTCCTATTTGTATCCCCAATGGTTTAGGTTCTGTCAAGTGGTTTTTGCTCTAAGAG